>NW_017805379.1:734160-736551 GCF_001891065.2 Hippocampus comes
TCCACAAAACGCTCCCACACGCGCAAAACGGTGCATTTTTTTTTTTTTTTTTTTTTTTATCTGATTAGCAGTTAGCAGGCATGCCTCCTTGCAGTTGTGTGTGTCGGTTTGTGTGCAACGCAGCACAGCATCAGGCCCCAGGCAGGGCATGGATTTCATTTAGGAAAGTATCAAAGGTTTACACGCTGCTCGCTTTAATCAGCATGTTTATCAGGCAGAGAAAAATTGCAGGAAGCAAGCGCGGGCGGGCGGGAGGGAGGCGGAGGAGGAGGACGACCGCCAGGGTTATCTTAAGGACCAGTAGCCAGGGAAATTGATAATGTCTACAAGGTAATTTACTGGAGGCCGCTCCATCCGCCGCGCTCCCGCCACCGGCCTGGCATTCTAATTACAGCGCGTGTAATGTTCTAATGAATCTGCAGGTGTGTGTCGGTGGGGGAGGACGCACCGAGGTAGGGAATGTGTGCGTGCACCGCTGCGCCCTGCTTGTGTTTGTGTGTTGTTTGTGTAGCTTCGGGTTTTAACCTGTTCCTGTTCTTCCGCGCAGTCGTACAGTATATGGATTTGATGAAAAGCAATTAGAAGGGCCCTCGGTGATATTGAAAAAAATACATACGCTATGGCCCCCCAAAATGGGTAGTTACAGCTACAGGAAGTGAAAATGGATGAAAATTGGAAGTTGAATGTCGGTATTGAAAGTTTTGTGGTTCACGTGGCAAGAGTCAAGATTGTTTTCAGGCTTCTGAAAAGCTTGCTGGTGAGCTGATTATTTGAGTCAGGTGTGTTGGAGGAGGGAGACATCGAAAATAAGGTGGACAGGGGCTCTCGAGGACCAGACTTGGGCAATCCTTGTCTATGCAGTTCACAACGCTATGTTCGGTTGAAGTGGGGGAAAGTACCGTATTATCCACACTAAAAGGCGCACTGGATTATGGGGCGCACCTTCAATGGGTGGCCTATTTTGTCTTTTTTTTTCATACATTGGGCATTATAAGACCCAATCTACAATGCATCCACTAGATGGCGCTACGCTCACGGAAACGCCAACAGAACGATCAGATGTCAGTAAAACCTATTTAATAAAGCAGCGACACAGTTCACTTAACGAACAGCAAGTTAGAACATTGACTCGCTTAACGTTGAACTCTCTTGCCGCTGCTCTATTTCCGTGTTCAACTGCGAAACCGATCGCCTTAAGTTTGAACTCTGCGTTGTCAGCATGTCTCGAGCAAGGAGCCATTTTGGGGGTCGAAATATTACCGCAATGACCATACACGAGGTGCATCGGATTTTAAGGCGCGCCTTTTAATGCGGAAAATACAGTCGTTTTTTAATATGCTAACACCAAGATGATATCTCTTGTGGCAATATTATCGTTACATCCCTCCATTGCAGTGAACACGTTAGTTGTAGCGGGACCTAAGAACAAACAACAAGCGTGGAGGAGAAACAAGGGTGTCCTGTAATCACCTCTTGCCATCGTTGGACATAAATTATTCAAGATGCAGTGAAAACGGAGTACTGCACTAAACTGGACACTTTGGAGTTCCAAAGCGCGCGGTCCCAAGCCAAGGCACGACTTGCGGGTTACTCTTTTCACAAAAGCGGTTTCAAGAAAATCTCTGTTTGTCCGTCAACATTGTGATCTGCAAACGGTAGCGTCGGACCTAAAAATAACATGGCGGTGGATGACAATAAATGGCTTCTATTTGTAAAGCCGTCAAAGTTTTGGGTGGAGATAAGCAGACAATATTTTCAAGAGAGTGAGGGTATCAAGAAATTGAGGCTAACGCGTCATAAGCATGTGGACTCATAGCTGAATAAATAAATCCATCACCAGGGAGAGTGGGCTGAACCACGGTGACTTTGATATGACCAGAATGTAAACATCCTGACAGTGAATGGAAAGACTTGCCATGAGTGCGTGTGCATGTCACCGTGTGTTTGTGTGTGGCCCGGGTCAGATTAGAAACACCATTGTAGGTTGAGCAAACAGTGTTGAAGACCCGCGGGACGCAAACGTCATTGCCTTTACGGAACGTATCGCGCGTATTGTCGAAAATGGAGTGGAGGCGGGCGTGTGTGGGGGAGCTTTGTATTTGAAGGTTCCTTCATTCTCTCCACAGGAAAAGGAGGGTGTCGACGCAGTATCTGTGGGGGCCATTCTCTCTGATTACCAGAGGGTCCGTGTTGAAAACGTGTAAGTTTCACAACACACACACGTATACACGTTAGACAGTTGGGGTGGTAAAACACAATTCTTTTGACTTGAAGTAGACTTCATTCCCGAATTAGCTCCGAGTCGGCTCCTTTATGGCACTTTTAACCATTTCTTGAATACAAGGATTTTCTGAGTAAACAGATGCGGGTCTGTTGTGATGTAGCATTTTC
>NW_017805379.1:736783-738999 GCF_001891065.2 Hippocampus comes
CTTTTTAAAATTTTTATTTTTCATTTTTTTTTTTTTTTTTTAATCATAAAACGCAATGCAGACTTTCAATGAGTCTGAATCTAATTTTGCGGCATGGTTGAACTCTTTAGCTCTGCAACTTTAGCGAAACTTTTGGCACCCCTGTAATCAACCTCCTCTCCCCCCACTTTCATCCCCCCACCAGGTGCTTGCGTCTTGGTTTGCAGCCTCTGGCCTACCTGTGGCGGCGAGACCAGGAGTTGCTACTCTCAGAAATGATATCATCTGACGTCCACGCGATACTCATCAAAGTCGCCGCCTTCGGTGAGATGGCCTCCCCTTTCTCTCCCCACCCCACCTCCTTTCAGCCCCTGCGCATCGCAATCCTTTCCCTTACGGTCAGTCGTTTTACTCTCTCTTGAGGCTTTGTGAAGCAGTCACGGGAATCGAAGAATTTCGATAAGTGACTGATAGGACGAGGGGAGAAGAAAAGCGAGAAAGGCAGAATAATGGCCTCATCGCGAATCTGCGGCTTAGCGCTGGTACGCCAGAGGCAAAGGTATTGAAGCAGAGAACAATATGAGGAGATAAGGAGCGCAGAGGGAGGAAGGCGCCTACACGAGTGCGTCGGGCTGGCTGGCAGCCGAGAAATAATCGCAGGTGATCGCCCACCTCCTCCTGTTTCACGTTTAGCCCGTCGATAAACGGCACGTGTCCCTCGTCGCGCCGCAGCAACACCCCATTCTTTTAATGCGGAAAATACAGTCGTTTTTTAATATGCTAACACCAAGATGATATCTCTTGTGGCAATATTATCGTTACATCCCTCCATTGCAGTGAACACGTTAGTTGTAGCGGGACCTAAGAACAAACAACAAGCGTGGAGGAGAAACAAGGGTGTCCTGTAATCACCTCTTGCCATCGTTGGACATAAATTATTCAAGATGCAGTGAAAACGGAGTACTGCACTAAACTGGACACTTTGGAGTTCCAAAGCGCGCGGTCCCAAGCCAAGGCACGACTTGCGGGTTACTCTTTTCACAAAAGCGGTTTCAAGAAAATCTCTGTTTGTCCGTCAACATTGTGATCTGCAAACGGTAGCGTCGGACCTAAAAATAACATGGCGGTGGATGACAATAAATGGCTTCTATTTGTAAAGCCGTCAAAGTTTTGGGTGGAGATAAGCAGACAATATTTTCAAGAGAGTGAGGGTATCAAGAAATTGAGGCTAACGCGTCATAAGCATGTGGACTCATAGCTGAATAAATAAATCCATCACCAGGGAGAGTGGGCTGAACCACGGTGACTTTGATATGACCAGAATGTAAACATCCTGACAGTGAATGGAAAGACTTGCCATGAGTGCGTGTGCATGTCACCGTGTGTTTGTGTGTGGCCCGGGTCAGATTAGAAACACCATTGTAGGTTGAGCAAACAGTGTTGAAGACCCGCGGGACGCAAACGTCATTGCCTTTACGGAACGTATCGCGCGTATTGTCGAAAATGGAGTGGAGGCGGGCGTGTGTGGGGGAGCTTTGTATTTGAAGGTTCCTTCATTCTCTCCACAGGAAAAGGAGGGTGTCGACGCAGTATCTGTGGGGGCCATTCTCTCTGATTACCAGAGGGTCCGTGTTGAAAACGTGTAAGTTTCACAACACACACACGTATACACGTTAGACAGTTGGGGTGGTAAAACACAATTCTTTTGACTTGAAGTAGACTTCATTCCCGAATTAGCTCCGAGTCGGCTCCTTTATGGCACTTTTAACCATTTCTTGAATACAAGGATTTTCTGAGTAAACAGATGCGGGTCTGTTGTGATGTAGCATTTTCAAGTGTCTGAAAAGTTCTCGGACTGGTGTCACGAAAGTTTAACCCCGGTGGAGTCGAACACTCTTTCCCAGCTTACTTTGCCAAGCATTCCTGCAATCCTGGAAGATTTTGTCCGAAATTGTAATACGATGGTAGAAAATGGTATATATTTGAAGGAGCTGAAAGTTTTGTACCAATATTATTTCTCAATATTCATTCATATTAAATGTCAGAATAAAAAGTTATTTTGTTCGGCAATAATTAGTTTAGAACCAAAAATATCAACAAAAAAAAAAAAACATGAATGTGTTTTGTAAATAAATGGGGAAAAAAACCTTTTTGGAATAAAATGTGTGTGTGTGTGTGTGTGTGTGTGTGTGGGTGTGTGTGTGTGTGTGTGTGTGTGTGTGTGTGTGTGTGTCCCA
>NW_017805379.1:739211-748564 GCF_001891065.2 Hippocampus comes
GAAACTTTTGGCACCCCTGTAATCACCCTCCTCTCCCCCCCCTTTCATCCCCCCACCAGGTGCTTGCGTCTTGGTTTGCAGCCTCTGGCCTACCTGTGGCGGCGAGACCAGGAGTTGCTACTCTCAGAAATGATATCATCTGACGTCCACGCGATACTCATCAAAGTCGCCGCCTTCGGTGAGATGGCCTCCCCTTTCTCTCCCCACCCCACCTCCTTTCAGCCCCTGCGCATCGCAATCCTTTCCCTTACGGTCAGTCGTTTTACTCTCTCTTGAGGCTTTGTGAAGCAGTCACGGGAATCGAAGAATTTCGATAAGTGACTGATAGGACGAGGGGAGAAGAAAAGCGAGAAAGGCAGAATAATGGCCTCATCGCGAATCTGCGGCTTAGCGCTGGTACGCCAGAGGCAAAGGTATTGAAGCAGAGAACAATATGAGGAGATAAGGAGCGCAGAGGGAGGAAAGCGCCTACACGAGTGCGTCGGGCTGGCTGGCAGCCGAGAAGTAATCGCAGGTGATCGCCCACCTCCTCCCGTTTCACGTTTAGCCCGTCGATAAACGGCACGTGTCCCTCGTCGCGCCGCAGCAACACCCCATTTCCACACTCGCGCGATAAAAATGGGCGAGCGCTCATTTGCGTCTCTCAACTGCTTCCGCGTTGAGGTAAATGCGCTGTAATCGGTGCGCTACTTGCCTGTTTTGGAGCCTGAGGGCGAGACGACGACTGACTAACAGGAGGATGTTAAGGAGAAAAAAAAAAAAAGTTCGACTTTTCTTGGGTGTTCAAATGTTCACTTTTGTCAAAGTGGCAGTGCTGGCAGAGACTCCTGAGTTTTATATGGTGAGATATGAAAATCTCATCACACTTGATGCTGATCGGGACTCATCAGTTGTTCATAGCGCTGGACGATTTCGAAAAACAACTTGTGATTTTTTGTTTTGTTTTCCCCGCCAATTTCATATTGACCTATTTTTTTCAGGCCCTCTTCCCATTTTTTTAAAAAATGTTTTGTTAAAAATCAGTAAATACATGGGATTTATTTATTTTTAACAAACACAAGCAATACGTTCACGTGTGTTTCAATAAACAATTAGCTTTAGGAAACAAATGCTTTGGTAGGATATTCTACGTTTAAGCGAAGATAAAGGCGACTGAACCATGAATTCATATAAAAAAAAACAATTTTATTCACGTACTTAACACTTTGACTTGCCGTCTTGTCAGCGTTTACTATGGCAACCTCAGAAAAGTTGACCAAACAAGTGTGGCGTAACCATGCATCTGTCACAAGTCAGATTACAACAGTAATGCGAACAAATCTGTGACTTTACCACTTCAACAATCCATGTTTCATGAAAAAATGATCAACATGAAACGACATGCCATGTATAATACATTTAGAAACAAATTTCCTGAGTTCCCCATACAGAGTTTTTGTAAGTCTAGCGAATGCACAATGAGAAAAATGTTCATGGGTCACATTTAAAAAAGAAAAAAAAAAGCCACACCTTCAGCCAGTCACCGTGTAACTCTGCTGCCCTCAACCATAAACAAAACTTAATCCGAAAGCAAATCCTCCACATTTTTGCGCAGATTATAATTAGAAAGAAACATCACCTCGGGTGTCTTTTTTTGAGCGTGCGGCGAGGCCTCCCACTATATTGCCGTTTTGCGTGTGGGTGCGTGCGTGTGTTTTGGCTACAGGTAAAAAAAAAAAAAAAAAAAAGTGAAGAGATCTTATCGGATCTCTCCTGACTCCTCTCTTGTCCTGCGGCACAAGTAATTAGACAGGAGACTTTTGAATGGGGGGGGCCTTTAGGCAGTCCCATTCTAATTGCAGCTTTTGGTGGGAGCAGGTCTGGGCAGTCACATTTTTAAGGGAGATTGTGTGACAGCACAACAGCATACCTGGTGGCCTCTGTGTGTGTGTGTGTGTGTGTGTGTGTGTGGGTGTGTGTGTGTGTGTGTGTGTGTGTGTGGGTGTGTGTGTGTGTGTGTGTGTGTGTGTGCGAGACAGAAAAGGACAGCGGTTTGAAGGGATTTACCTTATGAGGTAAAAAAAAAAAAAAGAAAATCTGGAGGTCAAAGTTTAAGTCTCCCTGTGAAATGACAGCTAAAACAGCTTATGATTTTCTGTCAAAATAATAAGACAAAATGTGTCCCTGCGCTTTCCTGCCAAGTCAATAAAGATTAATATTCCATCGTTTGCTGCTGGGGAAGATAGGTGCAAATTAAAAGTGAATGGATAAAGAAAAGTATCTTTTTTTTTTCTTCAAGGGAGGATATAGCTTGATGACAAATCCCCGTTTGTGAAAAGACAGCTGTCCAAATGCGGGATAATCCCCTAAGTGAATTCTCCGCAAGTTTGAAATCTGGGTTGATGGCAACTTAATACCATGTAACAAGAGAAAAGTATACGGTAAAAGAAAATGTCGTCTTTACTATTTGCGGATGTGGACCCAAAAAGAGAAAAAAAGCTGGTCACTAACTTAACTGGAATGTAAATAAGGCAACAACAGATTCAAACAAAACAAATTAGGCTGACATGGACAAAACCGATACAACGGTGCTCACCGAAACCCACTTCGAAGCGATTGTTTTTATTTTACTCTTCTGTTTATTGAAAACAATCTTGACGCACAAACCTATAAATAGCTCCTTTCCAAAATGCTATAAATCCATTTGCATTATTTTGAGACGAAACACAATTCATTCAGCCAGACCTGCACATTTTACAAAACAATTCATCCTCCGTCTGAGCATGTTCAACGAAACAGTCTGTGGACAACAAATGGCAGAGCATTTTAAAGTTTGTCTCGAGCCATTCATCTTAAGCATCACTGTCCGTGCAATACCAGTGAAAGGGGGATCCACTTTCTCTGTGCCTCAAAATGACATTTAAAAAAACAAAACAAAAACGAAATACATGCTTAGTATCTCAAACGCACAAAGGTAATTGGCTATTCTGAAAGTCATGATCAAATATTCATGTAATTAGTTAATCGATTGACATATTTTCCGCTTTCCATAATTCCTTTCAGACACTGAATTCCCGATAAAGAGCCTGACAGATTTTCCATATAAGTTGAGTCTTGTCATCATTTGTCTCGGCTCCTCTTTAGGTGTTCCCCCTTCACCAAAAAAAAAAAAAAAATGTGAGAAGATAGCGAACGGCTATTGTTTTTGAGTGTTGTTTGAAAAGTGCTCACTGACAAGGGAGGGGAGACGCTCATTCCATCCATTTAGTAGGCTAAAGTGCCACACGTTCCGAATGTAATTTGCTCGGTGAAGGCGGGGGATTAAAGCCGAGCTGTCACCAGATTGCGAGGAAAAACCCTGTGGATGTCTGCGATAGCGCTCTCACAGCGAGGCTCGCTTTGGCTAAGATGCTATCTGCCATCTCCAGGCTTTTAATTCCACACACGAAAGGGAACTCGCAAGCAGTGTGAGTTAACGATGCAACTTCACAGAACTAAAGCTCTTAGCGATGGGCAAAGGTCAACGAAACTACAAAGAAATTCTGTTAGACTTGTTATAATTGGTTACACTGCCTGGCATTGTCTGCGATGAATTGCTGCTTGCAACAGATTTTTTTTTTTGGTTGGCAACTTTGTTTGAAAATTATAACATTTTACAATTAATATTAAAAATAAAACACTTGCATTGTGTTTAATTGCTGTGTTATTCTGACTGTTCGCATGATTACACTTAAACATCTGATTTTCCCTGAAAAAAAAAAATCTTTTTAATCGCTATCAATTACATCCGCCAACCATAAAATCACAATATTGAGACACACTATTTTGATGTTTTGTTCATTAGCAGAGTTACACACCGTCTGGTTTTCATTTAACAGTCACCTCGGATGGTCGCAGAGCGCCTAGACCATTAATTCGGACAATTGTTGTTGTTTTTTTTATTTTTTTATTTAAACAAACAAAGTTTTTCCCCGACTGTCCACTTGCAGCGGGGCCAACTCAGACTGTGACCCACCGAGACCATCAGGTGACATCGAAGAGAAACACGATGGCATGACTCTCCAAACCAAATGTCATTTTTTTAGATCTTGGCGAAGATTTCTGGGGAATACAAAGTGGAATTCCAGTTTATTCATGTGGTTACCTTTTTTAGAACAAGACCATAGAAAGATCCTCATTTTTCAATGACTACCGCCACTGCCCTAGCGCTGGGGCAAAATCCGATATTGTGATGTGTCGTATCATCACGTGCAGTTTCAAGCTATCAGCATTAGATTTTGATCCCACCTACACTGGATTCTTTAGCTTTGAAGTTCACCATTATTAATTGAGATTTAAGAGATGCCATGAAATCAAAGGCCCATCTGCCAGAAATTCCGTTCCCATCCAAAGTGTCTCCAGCGGCAGATACGGGATCATTTGGCAATTTGGTTACGGTCAACTTGTAAAACTGTGAGACAGCGCTTTTAAAATAAATTAGCGTGAGCTGGCTGAAGGCTCGTCTTTCAAAGGAAGTCGGGAGCATCAATAAGGGCCTGCGAGGTGAAGTGTGTTGACGTTGTTCGTGCTATTTTTACATTTTTGGCTCTTGCGAACTTTTGGTCTTAAACCCTCGGCCTGTAAAACATGTCTCCTTGCGGATCATTAATCATTTAAGAGCCGAAAAGTTAATGAAACTATCACAAAAAGAGAAGAAAGTGGCATCCTCTCTGCAATTTGGAGCCAATTATGAAGATTTTGTTAAAAGACATGACTAATTATAGAGGATATTTAAAAGGGATTGAATTTTAATGCGTCCCTCCTTATTACCTTTGCGGCGGGGTTAAGATGAGAGGATGTTGAGATTAGAAATTCTCACTCTAATTAAGAGCACGGGTCCCCCGGGATGAGAATAAGGATGTGTGCTCACTCTACCATCGCGCCCCCATTCTTTCTAACCCTCCCCGTGTGTTGGACCATCGTGAAATGCAACTGGGATTAAGATGAACCCCAAATCCCACCTTCACATCTCCCACCCATGGCTCCCTACGGGTGGGCTCGCGCCGCCTGCCACTTTAACCTTTGAGCTTGTCAGGCCACGAGGGAAAAGATATTCTCACATTACGATTAACTTTGCCTCTTTAATTAGACACGTCGATGTGCCGGAGAACAGCACCGCCTCACGCACCCCCTGCAGCGGGGCGAAGGGTTTCACGGCCATCTTGGCGATCATTAAGGGTGGGTCAGCCACTTGTTAAAGATCACGTCAATCAATTAAGAAAGGTTTTCAGTCGTGGTGGGATGTAATCTTGCTCTTGTGACGTATAGAATCGTTGTTTTCAGATATGAACAATTAACTGCATTTGGCACGACGGCGAGATATGCTGAAACAAGAATTTTTAATCACATCATTGCCTATCTCTGGGGACCGACACACCACCGAGAAAGGAGGTGACGCAGCGGACGAGCGCAACATCCCTCCGAGGATTAGCTTGTGAGCTAGCTGGTAGCTAATGCCTCTCAAAACCGCATGGATAGCCCCCAGGAGTATATTCCAGCCACCGCAGACTTGAAGACAAATTGCTTTGGAGGCTCAAACATGTAGGGATGTGTCGGCATCAGAAAAATGCTAGATGAAGTGGTATTTAACCCTTTCATGCACCCTGTAACCTGATAATATGATAAGCTCTCCACTGCAGTAACCGCTGTCCCTGAAAGGGTTCATTGAGAGTTGAGCCGGGTGTGAATTAAAACGTGGGTGTTCAGATTTTGAATTTTCACGTTAATAGAGATGAGCGACATGCCAGTGAGCAGCAGCTAGCGGTTTTGGTGTAAGCTTTGCAAGCATCCTGTCAAGCCTTCCTTTGTTTCATTGGTGAGCTCTTATATATGGCTGGTTAAAGTAATCAAGGCCCCCCCCCCCCCTCGTTTGGGTTGCCATAGGATGTTGACGGTATGAGGCTCAGGAGAGTGAAGCATGTTGGGTATTCCTCCTTTCCCCCTCCCTATGGCCTTGAGTCGGTTCCCTGCACTGGGAGGGAAAAAGACAAATAAACAAAAGTCTCTTTCCACAGTTTATGTTCTCAAGGGGGTGAACGAGATGAGGTGGGAATGTGCACGTATGAGTATGAAATTTTGTGTGCCATACGCTTTTGAAAACTGTTAGCCTTGCCCTTAGAGATGTATATACACCACTTTTAAAGTCAAACAAACAGATGCTCCATGCAGATTTTGCTGCGCGTTGACGTCTGCCATCTTCAATCAGTAATCTGTGATTCTGTCTCGCCATCTGCGCGTTAGGCCTGGATCCCGACAAGCACCTGGGAAAATCTCTGGCTGAAATGGCACCCTACCTGAAACAGGTCACAAACCCTTTTGGATGCTCTCAATGGTCATATCATGTTCTTTTAAGAAATTCTAAGGGTAAACATAAGGCATATTATGTTCAAAATAATCATTGAGTTGTTTTTTTTTTTTTTTTTGTATTCATTGTTCTATTTATGAGCTATATATTTTTTTTTGTTGCCATATCTGTGATACATGCAGTAGATTGTAGGAGTAGTGATGAATATATGAAAACCAAACACGAAAATATTTAATTCAATTTAATGATATTTATCAAAGAGCTTATTTTTTATTTTTCGGTTTGCGTAGCTTTCCCAGAAGTATGGCGTCCATATTTGCGGAGAAGGAGGAGAATATGAAACCTTGACCCTAGATTGCCCCCTCTTCAAAAAGAGGCTCGTCATGTGAGTATTAACGTTCAGAAAATCCACTTTACAGTACCATATCTATTTGACAAATTTTGGAGGAGACTGAGGGCAGCAAGAAAACACTGCTGCAGAAAAGTGGAAACTGTGGAGTGTGATACTGCACGTTCAGGCCTAAGCCGTAGCTGGCTAGGTACTAAAATGTCAGGAGGTCTCTGGAAGGAGACACAATTTATCCAAAAGGAGACTCAGGGCAGCAAGAATATTAAGTACTGCAGCAAAGGAGAGACTGTGGAGTAAATTCTGCAGCATCCAGAGCTAAGGCCCAGCTGACCAGGTACTTGAAAAACAGGGTCACCATGGTATGGAGGCATTTTTCAAATGAGACTCAGGGCGGCAATGAAATGGAATCTTGCATCAAAGCAGACACTATGGAGTTAATGCCATACTGACACGATGATGACAAATCTGCTCCACTAATGACTGACCAGGAGTTGCCATGGTAAGGAGACACATTTTATCCAAGTGGAGTCTGAGGGCGACTGCTGCAGCTAAGTAGAGATTCTGGAAGCCAACACAGATAAGAGGATGATGATAAATGTTCCATGAGTGATCAGCAGTTGCTTACATCACTCTTAGGGTGCTAAAAGCATTGTGGAGGAATGGAGTAAATCCCACGCTATTTATTATTATTTTTTTAACTTTATGACTTAATGCCTCACCCTGAGTTGAACCTCTAACTGCTTTTCCCTAATGTACTGCAGCGATGCATCCGAGACGGTGATCCACTCGGCTGATGCCTTCGCTCCAGTCGGCTATCTGCGCTTTACCGCCATGCACACAGTGAGCAAAGCAAGCGTGAGTACAACCAAAGCCATTTTGGCAGATGAACTCAATGCTATTCGACACAAAGCGATGAACATGACGGCCGAAACAAAAAAACAAAAACATAAAAATGACGTTTGTCCCTCTTTGGTGCTCATTGCTACCAAAGCACACTCAGGGCAAAATAAATGGAAGAACAAAAGCCTTTGGTGTGTGATAACTTTGCTCAGGAGGAGAGGAGGAGCACGGAACCGGAGGCTAGAGTTCAGATCAGCTTCCAGAGGGGCCGCTCTTTCACATACTCTCTCTCGCGCTCTCCTTTCTCTCCCTCCTCCAGCTCCACATGGCCTACTTTGACGTCTGCAATATTCACTGCTGCCCCAAACTAGGCCCAGCTTAATAAACATGTCCCCTCGCATTAGGCCGCTTTGCATTCAGGTAGTAGGCTAAGTGGGCGCGGGCGGGGTTTGCAGGGATGCAGTAAGATTTTATTTCATTTATTTGTTTATTTTGGGGTGCTTCGTCAGAAAGGAGCTCAAAGAAAAGAGCTGCAAGGTTGCAACTGTTTTACTTACTTTTAAAATGAGCATCCGATCGAACGATGCCTATAAGAGTGTCAGGGAGCCGTTTACGGAGGCAAGAATTTAATTAGATTAGGTTTGACTGTGTTTGGTTTTCCGCTTCAACGTAGGACTGCGGGACACTGTGAAAACTACGCCACAATGAACGTATCAGTCAAAACAAGACATGCTAAACAAGGTTCTGGTGTATCTACGACTGACGTAAGTGGTCAATTATTATTCAGGAGGTTCAGAGTTGCTGAAGCCCAGTGGAGGTGGCGGAGTAGAATTATGCTGCAATAGGCTAAGCTAGTGTTTATCTCTGGACTGTGAGGCTGAACTCAACTCAACTTTATAAGACGGTTGAAGCAAAAAAAATTAATAAAACAGAAAACACTGAAACGATGCTGAGTCGACAGCCAAAGTATAAAAATGTGTTCTAAGACAAGTTTTAAAGATGGACAGTGAAGGGGCTTGCCTAAAGTTTAATAGGTCATTCCAAAGGGAGAAACTGGCGATGGATTGATCCGCTCTGAGGCTCCACTTAGTCGTTGGTATCTCCAGTAGCGACTGATCCTCAGACCTGAGACACCGGGCAGGTAAGGTGGGGCGAGACCATTTCAAGAATCTTAAAATGAAGTCCGAAATGTACATGAATCCCACATTATGCAACATCCCACATTCATATTATTTCAAACTCACAACTTCACCCACAAAATAAACTGCTTACAGAGGACTTGATTTTGCTTTTTAATAGACACTCGGCAGAGAAAAAAAAAAACGACGTTTGCAACAAAACTCTCCCCGTAACTTCCACTAACAACCCAGGCTAAACAAAAAAAAAAAAAGTTACAACTTGACACTAACGTCCAATTTTTTAAGAAGCCTCGTGGCATCTTCGGGGTGTTACAGAAAGTACACAAAAACTCCGAAGAGGTGAGGAGAGTGTTTCGCGAACCCCTTCTTAAACAGAAGTTCACTGTACCAAGTTTACTGTATGTGTGCGCACATTTCCATTTTGGGTGCACACTAGCCTGTGGCGTCTCTGGGATAAGTCAAGTGATTTGAACGCCTCACAGTAATGTACGAAACTCGGTGTATGATCACATGGAAGAGAACATGTGTTCCGCTTTTTGTTGCCTCCTGTGTGTCTTCATGTTGTGTTGTGCATGGGGGTTGGGTTGTTATGGACAGAAAACATACCCCCGTTGCACAGCACCCGTGACCCCGCAGCCTTGCACCCTGAAGCTATATGTTTCCTCACCCCCCCCTCCCTCCACCCCCCACACTCACATCACAT
>NW_017805379.1:748746-749560 GCF_001891065.2 Hippocampus comes
GACGGCACCGGGCTCAGGGGGTGGGGACGGACCGCCGTCATTTGCCCTCCGTTAATGCTAGTCAAGCTATTTTTCATGCTGGCAAGGAGAGGAGAGGGGCTGAAGTATAATTAATTTGATTATCTTATGGCCTAATGCAGTTGACAGCAGATGAAGCGGGGCGGCGGCGGTGGTGACGGGGGTGTGTGGATGAAATATGAAATATGTATATAAATGCAGCGGCCGTAGTAGCAGCAGGCTTTGGCAGGTAATACGCATGCCTCGAGAGAATGCTAATGATTTGTGATTTAGAGGAGACACGAAACGATAAAGACGAAAACACAGCGCGCCCATGTGGTCGTCATATTTGACTGACAGCCGGCGTGATTGAATCTTTGCTCTCCCCAACACACAAGTATGTCAATGCCTTGTTTCCATATTCATTCACCTTCAAGTTACATGTGCCCGGGCCCTCACAAGACTGACACGCATTGAAAAGGTTGAGTAATTATGCAGCATTTTGTCTGCTTTGGCCTCATGTATTCCCCCCCCCCCCCTTCCATCTACACTCTCACCCCTAATGGCAGGATGTGGTGGCGCGAGCTGTGGCCCGCGCTCGTTGTCCTTGCCAGAATGCCATTGACAAGATGACGGAGGAGGCGGAATATGCTGATGGAGCCGGAGACGACCACCATCACCAGCGACAATTTACATCAGACGCTGACCTTAGTTGTCAGCGAGGCCATGGTGAGATTCGCGTATTGTTCCAGCATGCGTTCAGGCATTTATTTCTGTCTACGTTGCACATGCGTGTGTATGGAAGGGCGGGGGGGCG
>NW_017805379.1:749600-753784 GCF_001891065.2 Hippocampus comes
GGGGGGGGGGCTAGTCACATGATATCCTTGTGCGTGCCGCGGATCTGTGTCTTGTGCGTGGCAATGCCTCCATGTTTGAGTGACTGCTTGACAGTCGTTGCATTTCTATCGCCTCTATGCATATATACATGGACTACCTCCTGCACAGCACACGTAAAGGTTGTAAAGAAAAATAAAACTTACACCAGAGGTGGGCAACTTCAATGCTGCAGGCGGGCACCATTTTTTTGGGCCACAAAGAACCACACGCTTCTTAACCTGTGACAAAAATGCTACCATACACAGATACTAAAAATTAGGTCAACTTTTCCATCATTATGGTCAGCAAAGGCCTGATTTTCTGATTGTCTCTAAATTGGACTCGATTGCAAACCTGCTCACCCTCTCCTCCTCCTCCATATTTACAGCACTCCCCGCAGATATGCCTCCGTCTTGCTCCTCCAGAACTTCTCGGGGTTATCAGTGGATTTCTGGTATCAACGGGTTGCTAAGCCAAGACCCCGGAATCCAGGGCCAGACTGCAGCAGCTTTTGTACTCTTGAAAAGTAAGCAAAGAACCAGAATAAGTGCGTATCTATCTCTCTCCATTGGCACATTTCTGTTTGCAAAACAAGGTATGCCGAAGCGCTATTTTTCGTATCTGGTCACGTAAACCGCAATGTCTCATTGGTTGGGTGGATTTGTCATTGTTGCGCCATTGTGACATTTTTAGGATGCCTAGAAATGTCCAAATTAAACACACATGCCAATGTTAGCTAACCCCGTTAGATGTGAATGCTGCCATGTTCCAGTCCGTACTTGATTTCCATTCATTTCAATGAATACGAATTATTTGGAGGTACCAACGTACTCACTCAGTAAGTTAAAGGCACCATTGTGGTACCCGCTACTGACGTTTTTCCGTGAGCTAAAGCTGTTAACTCAAGCTACACCAAGGGACTTATACGAGTATAGCACACATGCTAATGTTAGCTCACCTTGTCCATGTGCCTTTGTTCCGTAGACTGTATTGTTATTATCCACAGTCTGGATAGATGTTGTCTCCTCGCTTTTTTTTTTTTTTTAAATTTCAGCAATAAATTGCTCTTGATGCTTTTCTATGAGCACTACAAGGAACTCTGTGCTAAAGTTGGGCTCACTTTGCAGCAATTCCTTAGCTTTGGACACTGCAGTATTATACTCCACAGTCTCTGGTTTGCGGTGACGGATGGTTTTCTTGCTCCTCTTTGTATCCTCTTGGATGAATTTCTTTCTACTTAGACATTTGTCAAGCCATTTGTGTTTGGAACTGCACCGGGGATGCTTTTATCGCTATATGTTTTGGTACTTTTTAAGGTTGCATTGAGTATTTTTTTTGGACTGCACATTGACAGAAGCACTGAGGGCGAGTGGATTTCTTTCTCCCCTCCATTGCTTCTCCATTCTCCTTCTTCTGGCTTTGTTAGCATGCATAAGGTGTAGTGACAAAGCCTGACTGAGGTCTTGTCCCGTGTTTAAAGCGCTCGACAACACAGCAGGAGACCAAGGCCTTGTGTCATGTGCAACGACGGCTGCTCGAGCGGAATAGCGAACAGCGACCTCGCCACGAAACAAGGACAAGCTCTTCAAATGTACCCCAGTGCCAGATGCTTTTTCAACGCAGGCATCCAGACAGTGCAGTCACGTTGGGCGGGGTTATCATTGTTGCCCTGCAGATGTTTTAAAAAGAGCGCTTTTTCCAGTCTATCTCTCTCTCTCGCTCTCTTGCTGCTATTTTTTTTTTTGAGAGCGCTTTTTCCAGTCTATCTCTCTCTCGCTCTCTTGCTGCTATTTTTTTTTTGATGGAGAAAGAGGAGCGAAAGATGAAAAGCATATTTAATGTTTATCGCGGTGCTGGGCTGAATTGCCTGCACAACGTCGAGACAATATTAAACAAGTTAATATTTAATGAACGGCCTCTTTGTATGAGGATGAAGTAGTGCGAGACGGTGGTGTTGGCAAAGGCAAAACAAACTTGAAGCTCTTTCAAATGATTGCAAGGGGAGACTTAGCTTTGAGCGCTTTTTTTTGTGTTGAGCCTGTGTTTGCACTCGACACGCACGCACGCTGCGCATGCTTACAGGGAGGGACAAACACCATTAGCGCTTTCCTGAGGTTTCAGTCGTGTTAAAAATACATCAACAAAACGATCTTCAGCACAAAGCTGATGCTTTGCAAATGCACAGGTTGGCTTTTTTTGCTAAGCATTGCCTCGAGGAGCCACACATCCACCCAAAAAAGAAAAAAAAAGAAGTTGCAGCATGCATACTTGCGCATTGTCTGAGCAAATCTTCAAACCGAATTCCTTAAACTGACCAAGTTGTTTTGTTGTTGTTTTTGTTGCTGCCGAGTCAATAAATGTCTACATTTCCCCTTCATAAACATCTCCATCAAGAATCAACAAAAATGTTTCTTTTTTTCTGAAGAAAGGGAAGTAATTCACAAAATTGGCACTAAAAAAAAATCTAATCAAATTTTAGACTTGCTTTTTTTTAATGGAATCGTGATAGCAGTCAAATTTGTCTGACATATTAAATTTAACTTTTCTAAAATGTGTGTGTATGTGCATGTTTGTGTGTCTGTGTGTGTTTAAACAAACCTTTTGGTAACATATTTGTGTGTGTCTGTGTGTGTGTGTTTAAACAAACCTTTTGGTAACATATTTACTTATTATCACTATTCAGTAAAAAACATGTACAGTATCATCCCCCACCCCCCTTTTATAAATTTACCTCATAAACTTTGTTTTTTGGGATGAAAATTAAAACCTTCCAATCTTTTGCACTTTCAAAAAAGAAAAAGATGCATTTTTTGTTGAACAGTGACTATGAAAATGTCTGTCATATTTTTTCGAAAATATCCATCCATTTTCCGATCCGCTTTATCCTCACAAGGGTCGTGGGGTGTGCCAGAGCCCATCTCAGCCGCCTCCGGGCAGCAGGCGGGGGACACCCTGAACCGGTTGCCAGCCAATCGCAGGGCACACAGAGACGAACAACCATCCGCGCTCACACTCACACCCAGGGACAATTTTGAGTGTTGCATGTTTTTTGGAATGTGGGAGGAGACCGGAGTTCCCGGAGAAAACCCACGCAGGCCTGGGGAGAACATGCAAACTCCACACAAGGGAGGCCGGAGTTGGAATTGAACCCGGTACCTCTGCACTGTGAGGTCGACGTACTAACCACTGGACCACCAGGCCGCACATTTTCGAAAATATTTTCTCCTAAATTTTGACTAAAAATAACAAAGCCATAGAGCCATTTAGAGAGATAACTTATTCACTGTTCAGGAATAAACATACCTCAACATACCTATCCACAAAACAACAGTCAATAATTTTCTTCAAGTTGAAAAAAAAATGCTGTTTATTAAGGCACGTATCTAAACAAATAGGTACAAATGTATAGTTTTTTGGGTTTTTTTGCGTATAGGCTGTTAACTTTCATAATGATGATTCACACTGCTGCTCCGTGCGTCCAGGTCAGCTGGATGCCAGAGGCTGGAGCATGATGGACATTGTCCTTGTTCACATGTATGTGAGGAACATGGAGGACTTTGGTCCACTCAATGGTGTCTATAAAAACCACTTTGCCACCAACCCTCCTGCCAGGTACAAACACAATGAACCACATCTTATTCAAAGTGGTTGTTGTAAAACACTCCTTTTTGCCATCCAGGGTATGTGTCCAGGCCTCGCTGCCTGCTGGCCATCTGCTGCAGATGGACTGTCTCCTCCATAAGTGGACAGAGCCCGCCACGGAGGATTGCTTTCATCGGAGAGAAGCGCTGCACGTGCAGAGTCTGTCTCACTGGGCCCCTGCCAACATAGGGCCCTACAGTCAAGCCCTTAGGGTAAGAAGGCTGCACTTTGACCACACTTTGAGAAAATGTGGTTCGGATGGTGTGTTGTGGTAGTTGAATGGGCTTTTGGGATTATTAAAATTGCATTTAAAAACGGAGGCACACAGGTCGTGTGGCTGCCTGGAAGTTACACTTAGCCACCATTTGAGAATGTAAAATATAATGTAATAGTTTTGGTGATTGTTACTGTCCAGCAGAAAGCATGTAGCTCGAAAGTTTGTGATTCCTATTTTATTTTATCTCAAAATATTTTTTTAAAGTAATATGATTCATATTTCAGACTACAATTAATTGGGAAAAAA
>NW_017805379.1:754065-787255 GCF_001891065.2 Hippocampus comes
GTTCCCATGATGCTTTTTATGTCTTTGCCTCCATTGCCGTTTATGTGTGCTGTAGCATATGATTGTGGTTTTGTATGATTCTGTATTTTGTCCTTCACTGTCGGAAGTGTGTCTCCATTTTTGTCACTTGGATCCCAGAAAGAATGTCATATCCCAACGTCGGAGCTGTGGGAATTGCGGTGCGGTTGTTAAGCGCTCGTCCCTGCGTTTTTTTTGTTTGTTTGTTTGTTTGTTTGTTTGTCTACCCAGTGTGTATTATCCGGGATTAGACTTGTCAAGGTACTGTCAACAAGGATAGTGTCCATGTCCTGCATGCTGTCCTTGATGCCGCTGCCAAATCTGTGTATGAGTTACAACACGTGTGGATTAGCTATTTGCTTAGATGCTTTGACAGCACGTATGCCTGTGACTCAACACAGCTCGCGGACTCGAGCGCACTTCGGATTCCTAAGATCTGCAGCCTAGAGAGTTCTCGCGATGTCAGATTTACTCGAGGGCCTGCTTACACGACACTGTTTTTTAATGTTGTATTTGGTTCTGTGTGTTATGGTTTGAAATTGTCAAGACACATATTCAGCATCCGAGTGAATCTGGACATGTACATGCCGTGATGCCTTCCCGTGTTTTCCCAAATACATTCCTGGAATGTAGCTGACTACATCCTCACTCATCCTCTTGTGAAAAACTGATGGACTCAAATGGTCGTGGAGCATTCAAATCACAATCCTTCAAAGTTACCAGCTAGCGGTAGCCAGTCAACAGCGAGCCGTTCAGAGGCTAGCAAAATAAGCTCTTTTAAGAGTCTACATTTTTACTGAGGGTTCCTTTTTGTCAAACTCTTTAAACATATTAGAAATTCAAAAAAGTGCTCACAAAAAAGGTGGCCACTTGGCAGTCAGTGGCTAACGCAAGAAGCTAATTTAGCTGTCCGGAGCTTCACTCATACTTCTTACTCTTGTCAAGCAAATATATAGTCTCAAATACATCACACCAGTTAAGAGCAAAATCTAAATTCTTAGTTTGTAAAATTAAAAATAAATAAATAAATAAATAAAGGGTCGGCTGCTATCCAGTCAACATCAGCGGCAAGTGCAAGACGCTAACTTCGTAGTCGAAATATGGGCCTGTTTAGTTGAACACAAAATTTACATACTCATACGAATTTTTTCAGTTCAAGAGCTCTGCCATTGACTGAAAGTACATTTAATTGTTCAGCCTGTCACTAGATACATAACAATATAGATGAACTAAGATACATTACTTTTAACTACTGTTTTGAAATAAATATCTTTCTGAACAATGAATTGAAATTGGACAATTTCTTGTGGTAGACCCGATAATCTCTGACAGTCACGGCACAGTGTTTGGGAATCACTGGTCTAAACTCATTAAGTCCGCTATGGGAATGGGCCCTCGTCCCTGGAAAACTGGACTCGTTTACCTTCACCCCACTGCTAATGATTATTCCCATTCCAAGCCATCTGAGAAAACAATGCTTGTTCAGCAGCTCCTCTTCGCCGCAATTACCTAATTTGATCAAAAGCATGTATGAAGGGACGCTTCAGTGAAAAGGGGGATCATTTTGTTACATATTGATACAATTAGCCCCTCACTGGGAACCTGTCATCACCACCTCCATCTCGGTGACGCTCCTCTTAGGCAGCCGACGTGGCCCCAGCAAACCACAGAAAGGCTGTGGTACCAAAAAACTAGAAGTTGTAAGAGAATCAGCAATCAAAAAAGCTATCTCAGCCTTTTTAAGGAGGTTTATACAATTATGGAACAAATATGTTACGGCGATTAAGATTTCCACTTGAGGGATTATAATTAGTATAATCCATTAAACAAATTAAAAGCGGAATTAAATGAAATATCTCCTGAGTATGTTAACATGATTACTGTAACAAATGTGTGCCTGGAAAATAGTGTAATTGTGATTCCCCCAAATATTGCCATTGGGATTTGATACTTGATTTAAAAAATATTTTTCAAGATCTCAGTTCAACTCATTCAGTTATTGTAATACGTCAACAATCAACAGGTGCACCTTTCATTCTCCAAGCGAAGCAATTAACTTTTATTATCGGTAATATAATGCTGTGCTGTTGGGACCTCATTAATGGGTAAGGCTATACAACCGTCCTCAAGCTAAGCAATTGGTGTTGTGTTGGAATTTTCACAGGCTTCCCTGCTTAAAACCCCATGAAGCAATTTCTCACTCATCATATTCGCCCGCATCTCGCAGCCCAGCCTCTTATTATTGCTTGTAAAGATTTCAACAGGTGTGTCGGGGGTCCATGCAAACTCATCATCTGTTTGCCCCATAACATTCTTTCAATAAGAGAAGCTATAATACATCAGTATCGTTTTAAAAGCGTACTCTTGTAAATCCCGTGGTTGAAACGAGATACCAAGGAACATCCACGACCATGTTTCTTCCGTGTGGTTTGGGGTTCTTTATTGCATTCCAACCCCCGTCGCTCCTGTTGTGCATTCCCGGCAGTCTTTATTCTTGGCTGCTTTTTCCAAAAAGCCTCGTCAACATTTGTCATAAAATTGTCTTGCTTGAAATAATTAAAATGAGAATTGCTACAAAACCCCCGCCAACGCGAACAGTTTAATTTTGGATCAGTGCAAAATTGTAAATTCACTGACACAACAAATATTCACAGCCTTCCAAGGGCTTCAAATTTTAGACAGACCACATAGTCATTTGAATCCTTTAAAAAAATTAACAAGCACACCTTTATTTGTGGCAAGCTAAACAATGGACTTCAAAGCGAAGCGTGGAGAGTCTCTGTCGCTGAAATGCATAAGTGCAGTCAGTGAATGGAGCGATCAATCACTGCCAACAGTCTCTCAAAATAGTCTCCCTCTCTCCTTTGACCAATAATTGTTCTTCTTTGTGGCAATCTGCTTATCCCTTGACAATCGTGCTATGTTTTTGTAGTTCAATATAAATACAAGATAGTACTGTATATTGTACGTTGCTTCTCAAAATCTGTTACCTGGTTGCTGGTTTTTCCATTATCGAGACTCGAAGAAGAAAAAAACGTGTGTGTGTGTGTGTGTGTGTGTGTGTGTGTGTGTGTGTGTGTGTGTGTGTGTGTGTGTGTGTGTGGAAATTGCTAAATATTAATCGAAAGTATTATATCTTCTATTTTTTAAAACTACTACTTAAAATAAATCAATCAATTGAATGAGAAGAATAAAAAGAAAAAAAGCGGCTGATAACTGGCTCCCGGGCCATACTTTGCCCACCCGTGCTCGACAGCCATTTTCCTCTGTGTTATTGTACACAGGAATTATCCTCATTCGTTGTTGTGGCTCACAATCGCAAACATGTTGATTAGCTTGGCACATGATGGACGCGAGACCTTCAAAGTTGTCATCCAGCAGCCCGCCTTGTCACGCGGAATATCGAGTCCTGACATATTTCTCTTGAATTTTGATTTAAAGAATTAGTTAACCTTTAGGTTGTCAAATCAGGACGACGGGGGCACAAGTGTGCGCTTTGCCTTTCAGCCCTTCACTTACCTGATTCACATTCATTATTTCTCAGCATGTTTGCATCAGACCATCTTGCCATTAATTGTTTTCTCTGTCTTATCAGAGATCCAATTGCAAAGGCGCCCGCCAATTGCGCCTGACACTATTTGCATAATCCAATTAAGATGCTTTACCGCTTTAGTGCATCCATCAATTAACCGATGACCCAAAGATGGTGACGTCAAACCGCCACTCAGACCAAAAAGCGAGGCAACGAAGATTTCATAGCCGAAGCTTTTAAACAATTCCACCCACTTAGCGTTATAGAAATATGTGTCTACTTCTTAAGTAGAGCTGAACAATTTATTCAATCAAATCAACATTGCAATGGTAGTACAATGCAATTCTCAAATGGCAAAGGCTGCTCTCATTTCATACCAAGTGCCATTAAGAATGCCAAATTGTTCATTAAAACACTGCTTACTGTGTCACTTCAGATTCTGTGGTGGGTTCCCTTGGGGAAAACTTGTTTTGAAATGAGAACAACTCGAAAGACAACCAGCATCACGGAAGCCGTTTGTGCTTGCTTTGAAGCCAGCAAGGACCACGTCTCAGTCCACACAGACAGACTCCATCCGCCTCAGTTAGCACCAGAGTGATTATCTACGTATAGTACGAGTTCTTCCTGCCGTGCTAACGGATTAATTAGGAAATATACCTTTATTTTGAATACAACAAAAAAAAATTAATCCGGTTGAAATCTGATGGATCTCACTGAGGAAACGATGCCTGTCAGCACCTTGACGCCTCTTACCCCATTTTTGGCCGTCGTCTTGTAAAACTTGGCGTTTATCTCACCTCTCCCGCTCGTCGCAATTTACGGATTTATTTCGGTGCTGTGTGAAAACGGGTAGAGCCGCAAAAGTTAATGACTCGATGAAAAATGAGCTCCGGACTGCTCTGAAACTTGTCGTCACTCATGTTAACTCGCACTTGTTTCCTTTTCGGAATACCAGAATGACGTGTGATGGCATGGACCTTTTGTCCGAATACTTGTTGAGTGACGGTCAGGATGACGACTGATTTGAGTTCCCACCTGCCCCCACCCACCTCCTCCCACCTATACATCCGATACACAAACTCTGAGGTCAAGTGACTTCCCTTGAAGTGGACACGCACCAAAGCCACTCATCAAAAACAGTGAGACCTCACCAAACCTCCGTGTCATGTGACAGACGGCTCGATGCTTTCTACACATGTGGACAAAATTGTTAGAACCCCTCTGTTAATGAAAGAAAAACCCCAAGTGGTCACAGAACTAACCTGACGCTGGCAAAATTAACCAATGACAAACAGACGTTGCTTTTGATATGTGTTTCAAAAGAATTATTTTAAACAACAAACTCAGGAAACAGACATGGACAAAAATGATCATATCTCCAGAAAAGTTGGAAAAAAATGTGACCATCGGCATATGTTAAACCAGGGTGGGTCCTCTAATTAGCATCACAGATATCTTCAAACTTGTAAAAAGTCAGTCGGCATATTTAAAGGCTGGCAAGTCGCCACTGTGCAGTTTAGTGATGTGGTGTGTACCACACTAAACATGAATCAGAGAAAGCGAAGGAGGAGCTTCTCTCAACTCAACTGTATTTGTAGAGCACTTTAAACAAGCATGATAAACATGTCGTTGTCTTCAGACTTAAGAGTTCTTGCAAGCTGAGTTGGAACTGCCAGTAAATAATTGGATGTTTGTCATCATGGTGGTGTTTTGATGTTGCATGTATTTTTGTCTTTAGAAATACTGAAACAGCTTCTGGATCATTCCCCAGGGTTATTCTCATAAATTCTGAAGTCTAACAGGCTTTTCATGTCTTTGTCTTATACAGGTGAAGCAGCATGTGGCTCATGTATACATCTTATTAAAAGAATCGGATGCTTTATGGCGCAATATTTTCTGTTACCCGTTTCAAAGTCATGGACCCGATCCAGAATTGACATTCCCCAGCACCTTCAATTTAGCAGTCAAGATCTCCCTGAGATGTTCCCAGTCTGTCAAATGGCATCAGGTCATCGAGATGCCACATTGTACTTCCCTGTTGCGACAATCACAAAATGGCATCGTCACCTCATTGACTTCGCACATGACAGAGACAGACTTCAGCCTTGGTGGAGGTCTGCTTGCATTTAGAACACATCCAACAAGCATGCTTGTGGAATTTAGTCCCCGGGCTGGAAACCGCCGCGCGTTTGAGGCTTCCCAGCATTGAGAGGTACCTATCAACATTGATGTGGTTTGGTAGCACCAGTCAACTCTGGAACGAATGGACCGAGTTTGAGGGGGTCATTGTCTCACACACAGTATTTCAATGGGGGGACTCGTGTCGACCCACCACATACCCGCCAATCTTTTGCAGCCAGCATCACGTGGTGGACACGGGCTGGTATTAGCATGTAGTGAGGACATAGGGAGGGAGTGGATGTGTCACAGTGCATCTTCTGTCAACGCGGTGGCTTACTGTCCACTGCCACACTCCCACTCATTAATGGGCCTGAGCATGATTGCCTCTGAGGGGCTCTTCCGTGTATTGTTATTGGTGCTTGACTGCCTCGGATGCAAGAAACGCAGCAGACCCACATATCGTCCTGTATTTAATTATTAATAGGATTATGCGTTTGTACAGTAGCTAGTGGACATGCTTGGCTTGTAAATGGCCACAACATGAGTTCCGTATGCACTATTGATGAGATCGAATACAAGTGCTGCATCAACCGTAATTAAATACTTACTGTCAATGTGACATTGTCAGGTTAGTAGCATAAAATTTATAACTGCCGCAGGAATTTTCAGTTGTCCAATCAACAGGGTGCGGTCTTTAGATAGTGTGTTTATAGTGTGTATATTTACAGTACGTATTTGCATATACAGTATGTAAGTGTATGTATAGATAGATAGATAGCGAGCTAGCTAGCTAGCTGGATAGATAGATAGATAGATAGATAGATAATATAGTGTGTATATTTACAGTACGTATTTGCACATAAGTGTATGTATAGATAGGTAGATAGCGAGCTAGATAGATAGATAGATAGATAGATAGCGAGCTAGCTAGCTAGCTCGCTATCTATCTATCTAGCTCGCTATCTATCTATCTAGCTCGCTATCTATCTATCTAGCTCGCTATCTATCTATCTATCCAGCTAGCTAGCTAGCTGGATAGATAGATAGATAGATAGATAGATAGAGAAAATATGGAGGGTAAAGGCAGTGCCACTAGTGATCGGGAAAAGTGTGGGTTAACACGTTGCGGACTCGCTCCTGAGTCGGTAATCATCACCTCCACGGCGGCAAATAAGCTGAACATCTGACAAGCATTGTTCTCACGAAGGGAAGACGAGGAAAGGCAGCGAAGCCAAACTAATTGCTAAGCTAACCTAAGACTGTCACGGTCAGCGCATTTAACACTGAAATTAAGTGCTTGGGTGAGCGAGTCCACTTTTCACAGACGTCTGGCTGGAACCACGTTCAAGCGGAGAACATGCAACTTTGAAAAACAAAATAGCAGACAAATTAATAAGTGTCTGGGCTCCGGAGTGAAAATCTACTCGCTAAACAGAACCAGAAACAGAAATGAATTACGGTATGCTACAGCTAGGAGTGACCTATAAGGTTAAAAATATTAAATTCGTGTAAAATATTTAGAATACCAATAATTATATTTGTTTGCTTTCACATTGGAGTCCTGAGTTTTGATTTTGACATTTAAGTGCACAATAAATGTTCTCAATTTATATTTACCATAGATCCTCTTTTTTTTTTTTCTTTCAATCAATAATGTTGAGCCCAGTGAGGGTCAATGTTTGTGCAGTAGTATGAGTGCAATTAGAATTTTTTTTTTTTTTTTTTTAAGGACATGCTTCATGTTTGTGTGTGCATGCAGCAGTGGAAAGAGGTTCACAGACACGCCAGTGTGTGTTTACGCCACCGCCGCTATCCACCGTGACACTCCCGCTATCAACAACGGCAAACACTCAGTCAAAACACGTCAATTATTCTTAGTTGCTCTCATGTCTGGATGATCAGTATTGGCTCCCCCAGTGAAGGTCGACATGTTTCTTTTTTATTGTACATTCCAATAAGTGAACAAGAAATGCATGGTTAAAAACATAGCCGACGACCATGTGAAATGAGAGCGATATATGACCGTACCATTACTATGGTAACTAGCTTCTATATTCAGAGCTGCCTGTGTGTGTTTCTTCCCCTCGCAGTGACGAGAGTTGACAGGGCCCAAATACACACGCGCGCGCGCAAACACACTCACACACACACACACACACACACACACACACACACACACACACACACACACTCACACCCACCGCAAGAAGGATGTTGAAGATGCTCCTTGTTAAATACATACCGATCAAGTAATACAGAAGTCCTATATTTAATATTTAGGGTGTAAATGCACCTATTTTTTTCTGAAAAAATATTCAACATGCTTGTAAAATATTTCAAGTGGGTCAACATCCTTAATTTCAATATAAAATTGTCAAGAAAATAAAATAAATGTCAAGGAAAAATATAAAGTAAGTTACAAAAAACACATTCATTATTCAAGCATGTTACAGATGCTGCTGGTGAAATATTTAGAGGTCAAAAAAAACAAACACATTTACTTTAAGATATTTTAAAAATTAAATATATTTAAAGAAACAAAAGTGATGTTTCCAATGCTCCTTAATACAAGGGCCCAGCATGTAATATTAGGGTGTCTAGAATCAACTCCCACCCTCCCTCAAGAAGAAAGATTAAATAGAGTATTTTCTTATTCATGGTCTGCGGGTTGTATTAGTAGTTTATTTGGAGAGCACAAGATTAATGAAAGAGGACTAGCAAGTGTAGCGCTGATGCTGCTCAGGCTTTTTTTTTTTTTTGTATTTTAGGAATTTGCTCCAGCAGCAGATGATGTATGTGATTATTATGCCCCAGTTCTGCGATTCCTTAAGTTGCGCACATTAGAAGTGACAGTTGCTGCCTCTGGTTAGAAATGATTATTACATCCACATGCAACAATATGCCAGCATTTCCATTTTTTTAGCAGCACCACAGACGACTCAGAAGAGATTAGCGTTTACTTTACATTTTAGTCAAGTTTTTTTTTTTTTGGGGGGGGTGCTTACTTGATCATAAATTGAATGGGGAGGCAGTTCACTGGAGTGGGAACTTTTAAGCGCGGGGTCATTCATTTTTCAAATGTCGCTGTCATCGGGTCACCCATTGCAGAGCGAAAAAAAAACCCCAAATGGATGAATAACACACAGCACAGCTTGTGTTTTTATGTTTCAGTATGTTGCCTTTTAATTCACAATTTTCTATTGATGTTGTTGATTTATCATTATGGAGTGTCAGGGCCCCATAGTTTATGAAGTTGAGATGGTAAGGGATAAATTGTTTCCATTCATTTCCATTTGGAATGCTAAAGTTTCGGAGAGGGTCAGTGCCTCGTTCTTGATATTTTGTAGTCCATTTTGAGTGTTTTTTTTTTGTTTTTTTTTTTTTTGCTCTGATAATTTGAATCCCCATTCACATATTTGAAATCATAACATAAATATTATGTATTATGGGCAGTGAAATTTAGTTCAAAGGATAAAAAATATGGCCATATTCATTAAATATTTTCTTTTATTCGTATTGAGTATTTCATTTATATATATATAAAATTCTCCCCTCCCCCACATTTTTTGTTTTGTTGATTGTTTTGCCATTCATACATTTAAAGTCATAACAATATTTTTGGACATTACAGATCTTGTCAAATTGTTTTAAAAAAAATCAATTTTGCAAGTAATATCTCCTTTTGGTTTATTAAAACATTTTATCCTGTATTTTATTTGTTTCTTATGTTTGGGTTTTTGTACATTTAAAGTCACCACTTAAATATCTTAATTTTTTTATGTTACAAAATAATTCCTCGAGGAAATGTTTTTATTACTGCAGTTTTTAGGAGTATGTTGACTTTTTTTTTTCCATGTGTTCAGTTTTACTATGACAATATTTAAAATACCAACATAAATAGCCAGGAAATGTAATCAAAAAACAGACATTATTCTTAGCGAGTATTTTCTTTATAATTATATTTTTATTGACACTCCTGCATCATCAATACAACAGATTCCTATGTAGTTATGTTATGAACAATGAAAACAGGTAACAGGTATTCTCGTGGTTTTCCACAGTACGACCCACAAACAACAATTTACAGCTTTCTCAATATTACTGCACTTTACTACCGGAATTTTTGTACTTTATTAAAATGAACATTTTGACTTTAAGCAACAAAAGAAAAAATGTTGACAGTCGCTTTTTGGACTGTTTTGGGCCTTGTCCTTTCCATGCAGCTATACTGCCATCTGTCGAGACTAGCTAGTACTACACCCACTCCTGTGTGTTCTCAGCACTTGTCTTGTTGATATCACTCTTTGTTTTGTCCAAAGCTCGTCTTTTTAATCAACAATGCTCAACTATATCATGCTGTCTTTATACGGTGTATGCTTACAGAGGGCATTTCACATTCTGTGCGTTATAAACTATCCTTACTCCACACACACAAACACCCCCCAAGAAAACAGCATCATAAGACGAGAGAAGAGGGGAAGAGATGGGAGACATCGGGGGAAAGGGAGGGTTGAGGGCTGCCGTTTCATCATCATTCAATCAGACAAACATGCCCCTCAAGCCCAAATGGCGAGACCCTCCGCGATTCTCTCGAATTAGGGAGATTAGCGGCAAAGCGCATAATGTAGGATGATGGAATTTGTCATCATTTGCATTGTCCTGGAAAGATCGGGCTTGATAGAGCGATGCGTGGCAGTGCTTGTCATGTCCCCACGGGCAGGTCACACTCGCACGCACGCACACACACACACACACACACACACACACAGACACACGCGCACACACACACACACACACACACACACAGAGCAAGCAAGGGAGGCTTGGCAGAAATGATTTTTGCGATATGTGCATCAGTCCTAAAAAGCCTCACAACCAATTTGTCAAAAGATCGGAGGTGGCGACAGTTGAAGGCAGCCAGGGCCATTTGCCTAACGCCATGAAAAAGCTCGCCCTTCCATCAGTCCGACCCCAGTTGCTTTATTTACAGCAAGTAAGTGTGGGAATCACAGAGTAACTCATGATGGAATATTGCATCATTTTTCGAACGGTATCGTTCACATCATGATACGACGATAATCGATAATTCTGAAGAAACCATCACAACATTAGTTAATGTTTCATGAATCAGTACTATGTAAACATGGGGGCAGCACTTTTTAAGTACTGAATTTATGTACCTAGACAGCATCAAAATAATAAATAAATGAATGTAATAAATGCATATGGGAGGACATACGGATATTCACGAGAGCCATGATGAACGAATGGCTGTGAGAGAACGGCAGTTGTTTGTTTACATTCAAACGTCAGTATACATCGCAATGAAGGACATCATCCGTGTTGTAATCGCGAGATTACAATTTCAGAATATAGGCCCCCTCAAACTGGTCATACTATGAGGACTTGAATCATGTTCTCTCTTCACACTATATCGAGAGGAAAAAAAAATGCACCTTTTGTATGCAAAATGTCAATGTGAAGGGAGCTTCATAAATTTGACTTTTCGCCTATTATATATTGAAAAGACAAAATGATCATTATGTCATCATATCTGTTTTCTGGTTGGCATGTATTGTATCAAGCTATCATGCAAACTAATCGCCATTTGGTCCTACTCCGGATAGAAGCGATATGATGCATTTGTACACAACACAGAGATAAACATTTGAAAATCTCAGCAGGAAAAAAAAAAAAACAAGCTCAAATTTGAGTGATGGCAAGAGGACGTGTTTGTTTATTCATGCCCGGCGGCGTTGGCGATGCGCCTCCCCTGAGCGTCCCGCTGTCAGGCTCCCCCCCCCGCACCCCGACCTTGGTTGGAGACTGAGCGGCAGCCCTCTCCGACCAGCATAAAGTTGACCAGAGCTGACATGACAGTGTGTAACTCTCACTGTGTGTCTGTATGCGTGAGTGTGTGTCTGTGTATGTCGAGTGGTCACGTCAAGGGCAGACGTGAGGGCATCTTGGGGAGGAGGGGCGGGGTTGTGCAGGAAGGCCTTTTGTCCCTGTCTGGTATTAACCAAATGTTTTTGAGTGGAGAGGGAGGTGAAAATGTAGCTCACGTTTGGCTACGTTTGACTTGTTTCCTGATAAATTCGCCCGCTAAAACGTGAAAAGGGTTTGAGCGCTTCACAGAGATATTTATGTGGCAGTTAAAGTCACGCAGATTTTGGTTGACATGACCGCACAGCAAATTCTGTGCATGACCATAGCTCAGATAAACAATGCAAATATAGGGAACCCTCGCTAATTTGGCGGGGGTGTAGTCCTCTCTTATTTGCTGGAAAACTTGCCTATTCCCTGTTCCGTACGCCCTGTGCCATTTGGTGACATCATCCAAGCCTTTTTTTTTTTTTTAAATGATCCTCGAAACAAATGGACATTTTGAAAGCATTTTGCAGGTGTGTTTAACCTGATGAAAATGTATTTCTTTGTTGCTTACAGTGCAAGTGTGACCTCCCTGGTCAGTCGCGTCAGATAATGATTTGAACATTCTCAGCCTGAAGGTAGTTTGATGTAGCAGCGTGATATTTGGTAAGATTGTCTTTCATGAGTAGACCCACAAAAAAGTTTAGAGAAACCCATGGCCGGAAAGACACAGGGTGTCAGCCATTTCGGTTGGGAGAAATTTATTTTATTTTTTTACTCAAATTTGACAAATAAGAAATGAATCAAAGCATAATGTTCAACTTCTAAAACTTTTTTTTGTTTGTATCTTACAGGAATGTAAGTAAATCATTCTAATTATACAAGGCATATTTTCTTATCAAAATGTAATTTGAGTTGAAGGCTTTTGACATTGTTCAGATTTTTTATTTATTTATTTTTGCCACATACCGTATTTGCCGTACTTGAAGTATTCGTTAAAGAGTGGAAGGCTACGTTTGACTTGTTTCCTGATAAATTCGCCCGCTAAAACGTGAAAAGGGTTTGAGCGCTTCACAGAGATATTTATGTGGCAGTTAAAGTCACGCAGATTTTGGTTGACATGACCGCACAGCAAATTCTGTGCATGACCATAGCTCAGATAAACAATGCAAATATAGGGAACCCTCGCTAATTTGGCGGGGGTGTAGTCCTCTCTTATTTGCTGGAAAACTTGCCTATTCCCTGTTCCGTACGCCCTGTGCCATTTGGTGACATCATCCAAGCCTTTTTTTTTTTTTTAAATGATCCTCGAAACAAATGGACATTTTGAAAGCATTTTGCAGGTGTGTTTAACCTGATGAAAATGTATTTCTTTGTTGCTTACAGTGCAAGTGTGACCTCCCTGGTCAGTCGCGTCAGATAATGATTTGAACATTCTCAGCCTGAAGGTAGTTTGATGTAGCAGCGTGATATTTGGTAAGATTGTCTTTCATGAGTAGACCCACAAAAAAGTTTAGAGAAACCCATGGCCGGAAAGACACAGGGTGTCAGCCATTTCGGTTGGGAGAAATTTATTTTATTTTTTTACTCAAATTTGACAAATAAGAAATGAATCAAAGCATAATGTTCAACTTCTAAAACTTTTTTTTGTTTGTATCTTACAGGAATGTAAGTAAATCATTCTAATTATACGAGACATATTTTCTTATCAAAATGTAATTTGAGTTGAAGGCTTTTGACATTGTTCAGATTTTTTATTTATTTATTTTTGCCACATACCGTATTTGCCGTACTTGAAGTATTCGTTAAAGAGTGGAAAAGACTAGACATCAATAAAAACTTTTTGGAGTTTTGTCACATGTATTAAAAATGTCCCCGAGAGGGATCCAAAGTTCTAGCAAAGACTCCAGCGTTTCAAATTAAAGAAGAGGAGTCAAGCATCAACGTTTTGTCTCCCTTCACCCTTAACTAACTCCACATTTGCAAAACAAATGACACCGTGGCAAAAATGACAAATGTTCCTCTGTGTGGTTGGAAATTCAAACAAAGACCCCTTCATTTAGAATAAATATAAATGGCTTTCCCCGCTTTAGTCCAGCATCCATTTACCGGATTGTTGTTGCGAAAACATTTTTTAAAAAGTCCAGTTGAAGCTGTTATCCAAAATGATCATTGAATTCTAACACCATGTGCTGTCCGGATTAGCTGCTGTCGGGCTGAAAAAAGCTTAACAATTTAACATTGTCCATCTGTGTTGGTTACGTACTTCTGATTTGGGGCTAATTTGGGCGAATTTTCTCATAGCAGTTTGTCAGTCATTGTGATGAAAATATGAATAAGTGTACAGAGTTGGCATTTCAGTATTATTAAATGTTTTGAGATGGGAATTAATGAACTACTGCACAAGTCTACAGAATAATTAAAATTTATATATATAAAAAGTGGTAATTACACGGTAATAAACATGCAATTAAATAACAAGAGCTCTTAATGCATAACACTACCCCTGTAGTTAGTTTGCATGTGCCCTTACATTAAGCAACATTATACCCATTTAATTAAACCTATTTGACACATTTTGCATGCTCGTTTTCCCGCTTAAATTATGCATGAGCCCTCTGCGGGGACAAACGTGACCATGAGCATAGCTGAAAGGTGCGTTCGAGATGCTTTTCTTTCCTCCTGTCCTTGGAACCAGCCGGAAATCCTGACTGTTCATCAATAGTGGGTAATTTTATCCCAGTTCAGCTATCTTCCAAACTCTGCTAATGACACCGGGAGATGTTCCTCGGATGGATGCAGCGTGGCCCCCAGAGGGCTTCTGAGAACAAGTACAGTCCGGTGCTATCTGGTCATCTGTGGAAAAGTGTCTGACAAAAAAAAAAGAAAAGAAAAAAGAAAAGGTAAACCCAATTAGAAACACTTCAGCCTGAAAGAAGACACCATTAGTGCTCCACAGAGTTTCCCTGGGTGCATTTACATGAAGTTAGTATCCATAGAAAAAGTCTTTGATAACCTTTTAACAAGTCGTAGATAAGCAAGAAGCAAAAATGAGGCTTATTTCAAACAAAGCAGGTAGGTGTGACTCAGTTGCGAACTCTGCGGGTCACACAAGTGTCAAATCAAATCAACCAATCATGTCATCAGACAGGGAAACGACACACACATATCTGCCAATAGCTGATAGCTACATGCTAATGAATAAGCGAACGTAAAAATCAACATCGCTGGTCCTCAACCACTGGCCCCTTTGCTTCCGGAATGCAGAGATCTGGGACATACATTCTGTGTGTGTGTGTGTGTGTGTGTGTGTGTGTGTGTGTGTGTGTGTGCGTGCGTGCGTGCGTGCGTGCGTGCGTGCGTGCGTGCGTGCGTGTGTGTCTTTGCCCCAAAGGTATATTGATTTATCATTCCCTAAATGTTTTATTATTATTATTCATGCATATACAATCCATTTACAATACCATACCATTTTGTTTTGAAAGTGCAATATGCCACTCGATTTTCCCATCAAAATCCCACTAACCGATGCTAACATGAGTCATATTTGTTTAAGGATAAACAACATGGAAATGTGGTAATGATACACTCTCTTTGGGGAAAGTGTATTTAAGAAGCGACGACATACCCACAGCAACCAGGCTTTTTTTTTTTTTTTGGTCCAGTGTGAGGGCTTCATGTCATGGGTAGCAGTTTTCTAGCAATATATCATGGTCAGAACATGTTGGCATATGGCTAAATATACAGCAGCAAAGCAATAAAGTACAAACTGCCGGTGCCATGCGGACACAACTAACGTCATGGCAGTTTAAGATCATCATTTATCACTGCTACAGCGGAAGCATCACGTTCCAAAGTTCCTCACTAGACATTTCACCCATCGGCAAAGAAACTCTGTACACTAGTTTTGGAAAGATGGACGTTGGCTGGGAAGAGATGACTGCAATGAAGTCTTGCAATGTCATGATAGTTTGTGAGAAACAAAAACGCCATGGGAAAACCAAAATATGCTTGGCAAAACAAAAAAACTGAAAGCCCACAACCACCGCATGACATCATGTTAAATCATCAAAATCGATCAACGACAAATAAAGGACATCAAAATGGCCGCACGGGTGCAGCGCATCTGCGGTAATGCGCCGCATCCTGTCTTGTCTCCGCGGGCCGTTTAGACGGCTAAGACGAGCGTTTGAAAACTACTTACCTTGTTATAGAAAGTTTAATGTCATGTGCGATTGTTTGCCCCCTCATGAATATTAAGGAGGGTCTGCTATTAAAAATGCATGCGGCGTCAGGGGTTGTTGATCACGTCGGGAACGCCCATGCAAATTGGACTGTCTTCCCTGTCAGGGTCCGAGATGAATAATGTAGCTGTGTGTGTGTGTGTGTGTGTGTGTGTGTGTGTGTGTGTGTGTGTGTGTGTGTGTGTGTGTGTGTGTGTGTGTGCGCGCGTGCGCGTGTGTGTGCGCGCGCGTGTTGTGTGTATGCGGCGGCACACCGCATTGACAGTCAATTAACAAGTTTGATCGGTGTGTGAAGTCATTCTTTTGAACTGTTAATTTTATGTTAATAGTATTCGCCCATGTCGCCCCCTCCTCAAATCTCCCCCAATTCCACCTCCCACAAAGAGTAACCAGAGCGTCGTCGTCAATAATTGATCATCACACACCTGCTTGCTAGCAGCAATGGGAGTCTGTCTTTAGCAGTCGAGGGAGCCCTCTGTTAGCACCTTTTGATATTCAAATTGACAAAATGCTCACTGAGCTTTTGTGAATTCTTTTGTGAATTCCAAATGGGGTGAACTCATGTCGAAAATTCTGGACAGTCGTCCCAAGCAGAAAGGGACAAGCGAGCTTTCTTTTTCCTGTGATCATCTTTATTGGCTTCCAAATGCCAATGGCAATGTGTTGGAATCCAAGGCTCGAACTTAGCGGTTTTGCGCTGTATTTTCAGAGCATTTTGCGCCTCTATATCTATCTATCTATCTATCTATCTATCTATCTATCTATCTATCTATCTATCTATCTATCTATCTATTTAGCTAGCTAGCTAGCCATAAATTATGAATATTTATGATGTCATTATTTTCTGTTTTATTGTTGAGTCCTGAGTTTTTTGACTTTTGGGGTCTTTACTTACAGTACATCTTACCTTGCTAAAACACTACACAACCCATTCTGAAATACTAAGTTTAGACAGAAATTTTGTATACTCTTTTGAAAAAAGACAAGGAAATACAGTTTGATGCTACACACAATGTGCGTCAGGAATTGAGATACATATCAAATCTTGACTTTGGTGTATCACTGCAGTCCTCTTTGTAATGCTAACATGTAGCCACCGAACATCTTCGTGTAACAATGGATGATGCACTTCTTAGGGGTGTCGACCCCGATGAGGAGAAGCGCTTTAGATAGTGGATGGAGAGGCTCGGTCCTTTGAAGTTGGGACCAAACCATTATTGTACTGTGGTTATTTTCAACATGCTCAATTATATGTTCAAAACATTTTTGTGTCTAAGTAAAGCAGCTTGTCTTATTGTGTATAAAATGATCCAGGTATTATCTCGATCCTCCCCGGCAAGGCTTAACTTAGGCACACCGGCTCCCTGCACAGCGCAGCAATTATGACGAGCCGATATTTGCATTGACCACACGCTCGTGTCCGCTAGCCTCACCTCTGACCCCCCACGCTGGGTCTCTAAAGACCTAACCTCTTTAATACCATCCCTCATCCTCGCACGTCTCTACGCATTAAACAGATAGATCCAAGCCCAACTTTTGTAATGGGAGACCCCAGGCAGAGGTATTTAACAGAGAATTTGCTTATTATCACATGCTTAATTATGCCTATAAATAACATTGGTGTTGCCGGGAAGCTATCGGCAGGTTTTGTGTGAAGTGTGAAATGAAAACTGTTAGCGCTAAGAAGCCGAAAATCAGGAGGTGGGCCTCGCTTGATTAATGCACCGCTAATCAAGGGATATTTATAATGAATGTTAATTTGATATAGCATCTTACTGATTTTGTTTTTTTTTTTGAAAGTCTAAAGGAGTTTTAGGTTTTGCCTCCTCTTTGGCATTAAAAATGCAGTGTTTAAGATACTTAGTTAAACTCTTATGAAGTAAGGAAAGAGATACACAACTGCTTCATTACGTTTATAAATGAAAAATACACTAAAACAACGTGTACATTTTAAAATAAGTACCTGAATGCAATGCAATTTTCATTAATTTAAAAAATATTTGTGAACTTAAAATTTAATGGATTAATTCAATAAAAAAGTAGAAAAATACAAAATAGTTTAAAATAATTCAACATTGTTTTTTTTTAATTAATGAAGAATGGATTAAACAAAGTGCATAACACACCTAAAATATAATCCAATGTCAATAAATGCCATTGGTAAAATTCAAATACATATTTAAAATTAAATAAATACATAATTCAAATTAATGAAACAAAAATAATACATATATTCTGTACATATAGATGGCAGCTTTACAGATGCCATGTGTGCCACAACAGCGGTATCGTAGTAAACAAAGCGGTTGTTCTGGCCACCTAGTGTTACACCCTGAGTTGAAAAAAATCCACATTTGGGGTGTGGTATTTATCTATGAAAATATGTGATTAATTGAGATAATGACAGTTGTCCTGTTCTCGTTCTCTTCCGTAGGTAGACGATGCTGTGTTCTGTGCGGGCCAAATCGCACTGGTCCCCTGCACCATGCAACTGGTGAAGGCAGGCCCCCGCATACAGGCCAGCTTGGCTTTTAGCCACGCCCAGAAGGTTCTGGAGGCCACGATCAGCAGCTTGACCCTGGTCCATGTTGTCCAGGCCCATTGTTATGCCACCAGACGCCAAGACGTCGCCGTCATCCAGGCTGCGTGGAAGCGCATGCTGGAAGTGATGGATGATGACCAGGTCAGTAGGTACTAGTCAATAGATAGATAGCAGGCGACGCAAGTGAGGTTTAACGTAAGGAAATGTCTCTTCCTGTTGGTCTAACGGTGACTTTTCCCAATACTTTTGTCCTGATTTGCAAGCAAGAACAGAAAAGTTAATTATTTTAATCGATGGTGTTTGCACAGTTAAATGCTGAAATTTGAAGGAAAAAAAAGAAAATATTCAAATATTCTACCCAGTTTAAAACATTTGCTACTTTACAATCCTTGAGAATTTCTGTGAATAAAATACAAATAAAATGAACAAAATGAAAAATAAATGTCTACATTACAATCTTATACAAAACAAAAAAAAAACATTTATACAATTATTAACTCAAAAAATACTAATTCAGCAATAAGTAAGGCCTGCTATTAAGGAAAAGTTGTAAGTTGGATTGGCCGTCATTTTATTTATCTATTTTTAAATACAATGGTGCCTAGACATATAATACAAGAATACCCACAGGCATATATTGTTTGACCTCTGCCAAAAACTCTTAACTGCATTTTGCAGAGTCGCTTAAGTAGTTTTGTAACTCTTATTCATTTGTCTGTATGACGATTATATATTGCCCCCTAGTGGCCAAGTCGCATACAGATGTAATGGGATGCACAGACTGTTGAGTTATGTAATTATGTTTTTGCTCAACAAATACAAATCGTATTTTATCATCAGATTGAATTACACGGTGTCGTTCAAAGTTAGAAGGGTCAACTCCCCCCCCCCGCATTCTCACGTGGTGGTGTAGCAATGCGGTGTCCAGAAACTTTTGTCATATTTGTGAAGAGGCCTAAATAAATAGGTAAAGAATTTTCTGTGTCCCGAGGGGGGGTGGCGCTCCCTGCGACTGATATTTCCCGCCGCCGTTTCTCATGAAAACTTGATGATGTGGGAAGCGCCGGCGTCTTTGATAATGTGCAGCTTGGCACAGAGGCAGATGTCTTCCTCAGAGCCTCCCTAATCCTTTGCACCCCCCGACCATTTTGGATCTAGGTTCAACTCTCAGAGCAGCTTATTCACCGCCCCCCACCCCTTCCCCACAGCCCTTTTTTCCTGCCACCACCCTCCGTTCCGCCGCCCTGGTTTATAACCCCGTGCGTCTCTAACCCGAGCGCCAGTGTCTTCCCTGGCAGCCTCTCTCCGCCCACTGTAATATGTCTCGTGGTGGGAATAGGCCCCAAGGGGGCACAGAGAGAGGCAAGAGTGCACATCCAACTTGTGGCTCAGTTGGAGCAGGCGGGGGACATGGGGGGGGTTAAAAGCCATGGCAAAGAGGATGTCAACTTTGTGTCACTTCCTGGAAAGCCATGCGGTAATTCCTGCTGCTTTTGCCCATTTCTAGACTTTTTTTTTTTTAAGGGTTCAATATTCAAATTTCACAAGCCGCTGTGAGTTTTGACGTTTTCTAACTCCATAGCATAAGTAATACGTAAAACATTGACAACATGTCAGCGCTTAGGAATGCAAACTGGGTCAGATCATGAGAGACATAAAGTTTAAACTTCTGCGTCTACAGTTCAAGTTTTCAGTGTTTTTTTTGTGGGGGGGGGTTGTTTTTTTTTTTCTCATCGGAAATAATGAAACGTGAGTTGCCATAATAAAACTTGTTTCACTGCACGGACGATGTTTTATCAGACAAAAAGAAAACTCCAGTACTTTGTAAAACGGTATGCAAGCTGCCAGCAGACCGTGCAGAACCAAGAAGTGCTTTAATAAAGACTCATTCAGGTTCTGTGAGCTCTCCATATTTTACAATTCGGAAAAAGAATGAGGAATTACACAGATATCATTTTTTTAAACGAAAATTGCTACTTTGTTTAAAAAAAAAAAAGAAAAGACTAACAATCATCATCAAGGACTTTAATGTGGACAATTTCCATTTCAGTGACCATTCAGCAACTTGAAGTGCTTAAATGTGTACTTTTTTTCATTTTCAACAAGAATGAGGAATTTCATACAGAATTCACCTCTTTGATATTTATCATAAAGATAAATAATTGAATTGCTTGGACTTTAAATTTGCATGAGCTCTCCAAGTTTGAGCATTTTTGAACAGGAAAGAGGATTTTAAAAGGGAATTCCCCTTTTTTAGGCCATTGTTAAATTTTAAAAAATGCTAATGAAACAAAATGAAAGGTGCTGCATTTGATTGTACTCGGACTGAATTTTCGGGTCGCCGAAAATTACGTTTCAATCCGAAGTTTGGTGAAATGTTGGTTCAGATTGTACACGTACAAATGTGGCAACTTCAGCGCTTTTCCGCTTATAATCTAGATGTATTTACTTGCTCTTTAATGGCACTTCATGATTTTGTCAAAAATATTCGCGCAGCTGCCTACCATTGGCCTGCTGTAAACGGCTACGAGGCCTCACGTGTGTTCCCCGCAAACATCCTGGCTCACGGAAGGCGAGTGGAAAGGCGCGCAATGGCAGACTGACAAGCGGCACGACAGCGAGGGCTCGGCGCCGACGGCGTCCCGCTGAGCAGGAAATGTAGGGGAACTGGATAAGCGGCGCGGTTCCATCAGCTCCCTGCTGCTCGGCTGCCTTTACACCGCTTCCTTATTACCGTGTTTACCGTTCGGCTTTCACGCCTCTCTTTCTGTCGTGCACCCGGAACAGCGGTTAGCGGACAGAAGGAAAACAAACATGAAGAGAGAGGTGGGTCACACTTCTTAAGTGCAGCGCGGCAGGGATGATGGCTGCATGCCCTGCGAGTGAAGGAGGACGGAATATAGACATGAAATCTGCCATACATCAAAGCTGTAAAGTATTAAAAAGTCAAATACGTTGAAAATAAAAGATGTCAATAAATTATTTCGGTGTACTCAGTAAAAATCCTAAACCTTGGATAAAAGTAATTGACATGAGTCATTGACCCGTGATAGCCACACACATTTCCATAACAGAGGAAAGGTTCTGGGGGAGGAATTAATTTGCAAATATCAAAATGTCAATACCGCTGGAGTGCAATATCTGCATATCAAAGTTGATAGAGCAAGTCCCAAAATTAATTCTGGACAAATTACTCAGTGGGACACGGTGGAAAGTCCAATTCGCCTGAAGTGGTAAAAAAATGTGCCATTTGACTAAAATGCTTTGACCCAAAAAATGCTTCTGTGTCCGGGCAACATGATATCTTAGTGTTTAGTAATTAAACTTCTTTCACACTCTTTTTTTTTTTTCCCCAACAAAAAAAAAAAAGAGTCCCATACCAAAATGGCCTATTGGGGCCTGCTGCTGTGGAAATTGAAATTGCTCCACCATGCCAACTTTCTGCGTTTTCCACCGCTTCCAACTTCCACTCTGTGCTTTACATGAATAAAAGAACAAACGTGAGGCTGACGTGAGCTTGTCCGACAGCTTAAAAAGTCAGCAAGTCGCGTGTCACCACAAAGTCCCGGAGCGCCGCGCCGCTTTCCTGGCGGACCGGGCCGGGCTGGGTATCCCAGAGGCCTGCAGGGTGGCCTTTAAGCCTGGCTGAGCAAGAGTCCGCGCCCCCCCCCCCCCCGCCCCCCAATGCACCCCTTCAGTCCTGTCACATCCCTCCTCATTCGCCTGCTCTCTTCCATGTTCAATCGCGATTGACAAGGAATAGCTAGAAGTGCTAACGTAACATTTATCAAAGCGTGGGCCGTGGATATGTGCTGTCACTTGACATGGGAGCCGCGTTGTTCTTGAATTGATCGAGTATTGAGACCATCATGAAAAATAAAATGAAATTTAACTGTTATTAAAGTAGTATATATCCCCCCCCAATAAAAGGTCTTTTTTTGTGGGTTTTTTAGATTTATTTTACTGTTAAAAAGTCAGAGATTCAAATCATAATTTGATGAGAATAAAGTTGTATACTTGTGAAATAGTGCATTTTTTTTTAATTTACAAAAATAGTATAATAATATAAGTCCCTGCATTATAGAGTACTTTTGATAGTGTCTATAGCATTTAATTTAACCCAATGACAACAAAATTGTGACTATAGACTTTTCTTTCTGACACAGTTGATGATTTGATGATGTGTCAATCTGCCTCAGTATAGCTTCGACTACTGCCAAGGTGGACTTGTTCAATGTCAGATTTTTCTGCCTTAAGTATCGGTAGCTGGTATCAATAGCCTCCATGAGTACCCAATATCTTAAAATAAAGTCGATATCAGACCAATACCGATACCTGGTATCAATACTCTCCCATCTCTAGTCATAATTTATCAGGAATAAGGTTGTATGGGTTACAATACAATGTTCCCTTGCTTCATTACGGCTCGATTATTGCAGATTCACTGTATCGCCGATTTTCCTTTTGGACCATAATTTTAGATACAACATAAGCAAATTAATTTCCAATCATTTCGACACAAGCGACGACGACTTCAACTTGTACGTCAAGGCACCACTGCATTACGAGTTGAATCTCAAAAATATACTGTACCCCTTTATTTCTTGTAATATTAGGACCTTTATCTCGAAACCAACTTCTTTTTCCCCCTTTGGTTCTCATATTTCATAGATTCGCGATTCATTTCGGAAAGTTGTTTCTGAAGGTGACCAAGTGAGGACAAATAGTTTCTGCTGCTCTTTTCAATTATTTCTTTTGAGTGTGCGTGCGTGTTTGTGTGTGTGTGCGTGTGTGTGTCAAGTGGGCATCCAAGTCAAAAAACGAGAGTAACCTGTTATTATTCCGCACTTACAGAGTGCCATGTAAGTGGGTGAAAATTGATCCAGCAAATTGAAAAGGGGGTTAAGTGTTTTCACCCCATCGACTTTGGCTGAAATGGCGCTTATATAAAACACTCATTTTTGTCCCATTAGCGGATGATGACAGCGCAAGTATTATTAGAGGGGGCCGTGCCGAATACTTTTAGTTTGGGCTAATGGCCGCCGCTCCGTTGGGGTAGAAAAGAGATTTTAAAAAAAGTGTGGCCACGGAGTGATCCTGGCGGTGAGGTGAAAAGTTGACACGAGTAGGACCTGTCATGTTAGCATTTTGTTTATGGTGGCTGAAAGCTTGATGGATCTGCCGTCAGTTGTTTGCACACTATCATTACCCGGGGTCACCTCACAATCTGCGGGTAATGGAAGGCCTGTCACAGCTGTCACGTAAAGAGGAGACGCTTGGTCCGTCTGTGTGTGGTCCAGTTTGATATCTGTGTGTGGTCTTGTTTACGTTCATGTGACAAACAACCACATTGGCTAACGAGTCAGGTTTTTGTGAAAAAAAAAAAATCGGCTAAGAAATCGTTTTGCTAATGAACATGGACAAGGAATCGCTTTTGATCGGTTGATCTTGGAAAATTTTGATGAGTTAGCAATGCTAATGTTAATGCCATTTTTTTTTTTATTATTATTTGTTTTACTCTTTTATATTTAATGTTAAATTGTCATATGTATTTGAACAATGCGGCCCTGGAACAGATTATGACTCCTGCTGGAAAAAAATTATAACATTTTGGATGTTTATGTTGTTTTTTTTTTTTTCTCAATGGCATTGTGCATCATTGAACAATTTGCACACCATTTGTGTACATTGCAGGAGTTGTTTATGGGACCTGACAACAAAGCCCCTCCATTGGTGGTGGTGGTCGTGCCCGCTTTACCCAAAGGCGCCGCCGTCGAGCTCCACGTCACAGCCGTCCAGGATGATCCCAGCCAAAGGACTTCCTGTCACATGACCGCAACGCTGCAGCACTGCCGCATTGAGTGCCACACCCTAACATCTGGCGACCGAAGCTCCGCCTCGCTGTCCCTAAACCTAACCGAGGTCCACCCTGTGGTCATCGAGGACGTGCGGAAGGTCACGGATGCAATCTGCGCTACGTTTGAGAAAGCCCTCAAGAAGACGCGGGCTGAGCTGGTCCCGCTGTGTGCCCGGGTTTTCTACAAGTGCCACCACGTGCTGGCGAAACAAATCACCGAAGGTTTGTTCACACCCGAATTAATGTATGCTAATAAGGTCATAATTATCCATGATGCGACACGTGAGAAGTAGTAGAAATCAATTTGAAGCTGAGATTACTTTGAGTTTTCTTTGCTGCAGTTAAGATACTACGTTACAAAGAGTTTGTGCATGTGAATGACCTAGAGACTGATGTGGTCGGCCCGCAATTTTGTCTGCTTTGTCCAGAATTGTCCGTTGAAGTCTCATGCTAACCAAAACAGCAGCGCCGAGTGACCCTTGCCAACAGTATGAAAGTTGATCTTATTTTAAGGTGGTGATTACATATTTGCGAAGACCCTTTTTTCTTCCCCAACCTTTGCTGATTGAAAATTACATTCTACTACATTGTAATGTGATTTGATGAATTGTTCAGCCCTCGTGGTTGGTCATTTTAACGCAAACCCTCAAAAGACAATGTTCTGTCTTCTAAGTTGTATATCCAGTGCAGATAGAAATAACTCGAAACTTGTCTCATATTCAATAATAATAATAATAATAACTGGACTCCTCGTTCCAATACTTTTGGAAGCATGTGAAAACGGATAACCGTATTAGCTGGTTAACTGGAGCAAAGTCAACACTCTGATGATGCCGCTTCCCCTGCAAACAGACCCTGACTCATCATGGAGGAGCTGGAATTGGCTGGCACGCACACGCAGCGAAGCCCCCGCGCCCCGCCCCCCGCGTCCTCCCCCACCCCCTCAAAACCCACCCATGGGCATCTTTATGGGTCACAGCCCACTCTCATTGGGGCGTTGAATCCGAAAAGTCAAAAGGGTGAAAAAGTAACACCTCCGGCGTCAGCGCTCGCAGTGTCGCGATGTGCAGCTGTCAGAGCCCAGACGACGTAAAATGTAAACCCCCCGCCCCTTCCCTCTTTCCATTATTTGCGTGAGGATTCACAGCTGATAGACGTGGCATATGCTTCGAATGAAACCTTTAAACATCTTGTCTCAACTTGTTACTTACGATCCAAAGCCCCCACCTCTGTCTCAAAGACGAACCCCCTGTTTAACTTTTACGGAGAGGGGCAGAGATATTCTTACCATGTGGAATTGTTAAACTATTTAACCTCAAGCCAATCACAGGGCACACAAAGACGAACAACCAGCCGCGCTCGCGCTCACACTCACACGTCAGGACAATTTTGAAAGTTCCATTGACATGCCACAAATGTTTTTGGAATGTGGGAGGACACCGGAGTACCCGGAGAAAACCCACGTACGCACGGGGGAATACAGTCATACCTCGGTTTTCGACCATAATCCGTTCCAGAAGGCTGTTCGAAAACCGATTTGTTCGAAAACCGAAACCACACTCTTTTTAAAAAAAAAATATTTATTGAGCACGTCTGTTCGTGTAAGGAAGGCGAGAGGAGTCAAGTGACGCATTCAAGTGCGCTCAGTTTGTTCGAGAACCGAAATTCGGTCGTCATCCGAGGCATAAAAACCTCGAAATTTTTGGTCGAAAACCGATTTGGTCAAGAACAGAGACGTTCGAAAACCGAGGTTTGACTGTACTAGCAAACTCCACACGGGAAGGCCAGAGCTGGACTCGAACCCTGCAACTCTACACTGTGAGGCTGACGTGGTAACCAGTCGCCACCTCTACTTTTATGCCATTTAAGAAAAGAAAAAAAAAAGTATCTGCATTTATCCTTAAACGCAGACTGTAATTACTTTTGTCACCTCTGGAAGTAGAACGCATAAAAATGAATGGTAAAGAGGTCTTTACGTGCCCCTCAGCATCTTTACTCATCCCCTACTAAATGAACAATGTTCATTGGCCAACACTTGCTATAATCGCCAGTTCATTTGACTAATTTGATCCATTTGGGAGGCAGCGTAGCACAACTAAAAACTCACACGGCTGCGGGCCTCGGCCACTCCTTTAAAAGCCCAATGAGCCCCGAAGGTATCAACTATTAATCATGGTAATCCTCCAGTTGCGCTGCAGCCTCAATATATCAAGAAATGCTCACGCTCTCCTTTCGGATCGCTCGTCCCAGAGCGAACATGACATACGGTGTTCGGCTTGCATCACAATGGCCGAATTTGCAAGACTGTGCCATAAAAGTCCCATGAACCGATAAAGTGGAATATGTATTTCTCAATATACCAGAAAATGGTTCAACTGATCATCCCCAGAATTTAGGAACTGATTGCTCAGCCCATTCCGTTCTCTTGGGTGAATTCAAATGTAGGGTCTTCGTGCTTTTTATAAATGATTTGAAAAATCGATTCTACAGCTGATTGGGAGCCGGCGAAAAGTCTTTAGGACTGATGTAATATAGACCAGATCTTTTTGTTCTCGTCAGGACCAAGGCTTGCTCGCTGTCCTCTGTGGTCATCGACATATCGCCAAGTGGCCTTTTCCTAGTTCCAATACCTGGTGTGTGTATCCTTTTGAAAGAAATGAGCCAACCGTGAGACAGACACACTTGTGGCCAATTAGCGTTACAGATCGGGACCGGACGGTGATCCCAGCGGACCGCCGCTAAATAGACAGGCTGTCATCAAGACATTTGGAAATCTCACATGTCTGCTTTCCATCTGTAGTCCGGCCACACACACACACACACACACACACACACACACACACACACACACACACACACACACACACACACACACACACACACACACTAAAGACAACAACTGCATCCAATAAAGACAGAACCCCCTCCTGTTCACACACGTTGACTGGTCTGGATGTGGAATTCAATCCTTTCTAACATGTGTCGACATTGCAATGAATGTAAAGGGGGTTTAAGAATATCAATAATTTACGAATAGCTCCCGGTCACAGGGTTAAGTGTAGCCCCATTGGGACTGCTGCTCTAATGTCTAAATCCTCCTTCCTCCACCAGGACTTGAAGATGCTTTGAAAAACCTCCTCAGCGACTCCGGTCCGTCCGTGGCCCTGGTTCCAGTCCTGGACTTGCCCGATTCCAACATCCTCCACCTGTCCTGCTGGCTCAGCTCGTAGAACCAGAACTAGAATTAGCGAGCCTCCTGCTTGTAGGATTAATGGACCTTGTTGCTGCTCTTGCTCAAGTGTTTGTTTTCTAGACCTCTCGTGCTCGCTCTCGTCATATTCGTTCCCTTAGTTCCACGTTTTGTAAATATAGCATTTGTTTAGTCATTTGAGCTTGCTTTTTTTTTTTGTCGTGTTAATTGGACTCTTTTCATTTCGTTTGGTATTTTCAGATTAATTATTTCCTTGCCTTTCTTTTGCAAGCGCTTTTTCTTCATGTCTTGTTTTTCCTGGTTATTGTTGACCAACCATTTCTATTCATACGTTTTTTTTTTTTTTTTTTTTTCTTGTGAATAAATATTTTTGCTACAGAGTTTTGTTTGGCGTCTACGTTTGTGGGATCCGGTGGCTTTTCAGTTCGTTCCCAAACTGCGACACCAGGCTACTTACCTGTTATGTAGCTTAGCAACCAATGCCAAATCAGGACAGGCTTCGAATTCACTTTCCAATTGTTAAACATGGTGTTTGTCCGCCGTTTGTTGACATGACACAAACATTTGAAAGCAGATCGCAGCGTGCAAGTTTTTGCATAACCCCGCCGTAGCTCTTGTCGTCTGTGAAGACAAAGAAAGGCTCCAACAGAGCATCTTCTAATCCCCCCTTTGTTTTCAGGTAACACGCTAGCTGACAACAACACCGCCGCAGTCGTAGTAAAGCAACAGAGGGACCGTGTGTTATTCCAGTGTGAGTCTTTTAATGTGACTGTCTCTCCCTCTCGCGCTCCACAGGACTGGAGGTGTGTTATTATTTTGTAATAGGCAATCAGCAGCAGGCACCCGAAAAGATTAAGCCTCTTTATGTTTTCCATTGATTCCAAGGCAGCCTGGTTAATAGGAGAGGGACTTCAGCTCACACCGCTGCAGGCAAGGAATTAAGCGTGTGTGTGTGCGCGCACGCGCCGCACGCAAGGAAAAAATAACACTATTAACATTCCTGGAACATTTCTTTTCTCAAAGATCACGAACTGTATTGATGAACCAGAGTTGAAATGCATCTTCACTCCTCAACGCACGCAACCAACGCGGCGGCAGGATCGCGCCTACTTATCGATCCTCAACCCGCCCTGCCGTTGTTTTGATTGTTGCTCTCAAAAATTGAACAATGGAGGCAGCCAATGGAGCCTGAAGATTTTTTTTTCTCTTTATTGTGAGTCGAAACAACACAAACAAGCAATTATTTATGAGCAAGCAAGCTAATGTTCTATCAAGTGTGTACCTGTTTATTATTTAAGGGGGAGAGTTGTCTTGAAATAGATTTTAGATACAACCATCACATCATGCTTCCATCATATATGCAAGTAAAATCAATCATCGACATTCTCTCTTTGTCGGAAATTACAGAACAACGTTGAATTAAAAAAATAATGATGCCAATGTAGATGATGACTTGTTGCATTCATTCTTGTGATCTCCTGCTATTTTTTATAATCGCTATAAACAGTCTCCGGGGTTGTTTGAGTTGTCTTTGGGATTTACAATAGAAAGTGAAGAACAGCCGTGAATGAAAATGATGAAGACCATGGAGTTGATTATTTGTTCATGGAAAATTGTTAACGGGAAGTCATTTGTCTTGCCCATCAGACTTAAATCGCATTATAGCCTAACCAGCTTTTGATTATGCAACGACTGGCTTGATGTTGTTTCCCTTGCCTGAAATCACAACAAAATAAACACAAGGCAGTTTTCCTATCAACCACCACTTCGCATTCGTAAACCTTTGTTTCCGTCTGTTTCCAAAGAGATGCTCCCACAGCCAATAGGATGTAATCATGCCGATCGCGGCTGGGCCGACGTAATGTTCCGTGACAAGACGGTCTTTGTGTCCTGGCTTGCAAAATGACTAAAGACAGGCTGACATTTGCTTTTCTCATGCGTCCGTTGTCTGCCAAGATGCGACCGCTCCACATACAAAAAAGTGGCTTTTTTTTTTTCTTCTTCCTTTTTTTTTTTTTTTTTGTGTGTGTGACCAACATTGTTGTCCTTTGTGTACCGCCTAGCACCAACCAGCCTGCGGCCCTTGTCATTTTGGCCTTGCACATGGACTTAACTGTGTGCTGCTTCCTCCAGGCCAACCAGGCTGATGATGTGTGTATGTGTGTGTGTGTAAATAAATGCGTGTGCGTGGGAGACTTTCATTCCCCATAGCTACATACAGTAAAGTGAGTTTAGGGAGTGACCTCACTGCTGGAGACGCCTCCTGACATCCTTTGGTTTGTTTGTTTTTTATGTTTGAGTGATTTCTGTTTTATAATGGCTGCTTTGTGTGTATGTATGCTTGACATATTTTTAAAGCCTTGTCTTCAGCTCAAAGCCTCCAAAAAAATTGCTGTTATATTGAATCAAGAGGCCCTCAAATGGGTCCATTGGATGGTGTGTGCCTCCCTCTGCTGCCTAAAATAAGCAACGAACGTAAAAAGCTGTAGTCATGCTCGTAGTTTTACAGTTGGTAGGTTTTATTTTTCCTGCAAAAGAAACTTAATGTTCGTTCCCGATTTCTGTGGTTTTTTTGCATATTTATCACACACAAAGGTTTCAGTTCATCAAACCAATTTTAGTATCACACCGAGACGACCCAAGAAAATATAAAATGCAGTTTCTAAATGATGATTTCATTTACCAAGGGGGGAAAATGTAAAACCTATCTGGCTCTATGTGAAAAAATAATTGCTCCCCCCAATTACCCCATTTGTCAAACCACAACATAACTGACTAACCACAGTTTTGGGAAAGCTAAGTTCAATATCACAGGCAACACCCCAGCATTTGATGAATCATGAAATCACAAATAGAATCTGTCAGAGGAAGTGGAAGTGAAGTAGGCAACAAGATCTCAAACGAAAACAAAAGAAAGGTGACATGTATGTGAGGGTTCCCAGTCCAAAAAGAACACAAAGGGTCGTCTCACATTTGCCAAAAGACATCTTGATAATCCTCAAGACTTTTGGAAAAACATTCACTGGACTGATGAGTCAAAAATCGAACTTTTTGGAAGATGTGTGGGCCCTTAAATCTGCTGTAGAAATGGCACATTATTTGATTGAAAAGAATATGATGCAAACAGTGAAGCATGGTGGTGGCAGTGTGATGTTCCAGGTTTGCTTTGCCATTTCAGGACCAAGACAACTTGCTGTGATTGATGGGATAATGATTTCTGTTGTCGACCAGAAAATGCTGAATGAGAACGTCCGACCATCAGTTTGCAGCCTCAAACTCAAGCACTGTGAGATCACAGCAGCAAGTCTACATTTGAATGCCTCAGAAACACACAAAAAAATCGGTTTTGGAGTGGCCAAGTCAAAGTCTGGATTTGAATCCAATTGAGATGCTGTGGTGTGACCGGCAAAAATACTCTTACCGGGAACAATAATTGCCTTTTGTTTTAGTTTCTTTTCAGTGTGAAACCACTTCACTGACAAGAAAATAGATACATAAATAATTTGTATTACGTTTTTAATTTGTTTATTTCTAATGCAGTTCTTCATTTGATATATTTTACAGTTGAAAATTATGAAAACAGAGACTCATTTGTCTTCGGCCAACTCGCTGTCTTTCTGAGTGGGTGTGGCTTTCCAGGCACCCACTAATATTATTATTGCGGCAAATACAACCGCTACTAATATCCTAATGTGGTCTTTTTTGGAATATGTTTTGTTCAAAACCACAGTTATTTGTGAATTTACTGTGCAGTATTTCTAAAAATAATAATAAAATAAAGCAAATACTCGGTCTATCGGAACAATTGTTGCCGTTTGTTTTTGTTTCATTTCGGAATACATTTTTGACGGACTTCAATCCGGAAGTGTGTCGGGTTCTACGCGTTTTGTTGTGTACATGCGTAAACCAACTGGAAACAACGTTGCTCCACATCTATGCTGAAAGAAATTAATAAAATTAGAAAAGGTCTGTTATTATGTTAAAATTTCAATATTATGTTCGCTATAACAATCTGAAGACAGCGAAGACTCGGTCACACTGAGAAATGATGATCTCATGTGTTCACATTAGCTTAGCCGAAGTTTTAAATACGCTGTCGTCTCATTCTGGAAAGCTGGTAGTCTTATAATTTTGTCTTGATTTTGAACTAAAGTTAATAGTAATGACATATAATGTATATTATCATTGCTCAGTTAGTGATGAGTTTTGGCGCCCGACCATGTCTACTTAAAATCCCGCTTCATTCATTCACGTGTCTTTTTTTCTTTTATACATGTGCCTATATGATCTATTGGACTGTATCAGATTCTGACGAAAAGATGCTTGGGACAGCCACCATGGAGAAGGAAACACCATCTAAAAAAGTTGCGGCGCCATCTGTGTCGCAGATTAATGCCGAACATGTCACACAGGTAATACTCAGCAGTACACGCATGGCTGCAGTAGTCATCAATGTGCAATATGGTCACCCAAGAAAACACACATGAAACTGTGCTTTACAAATCTCTGAATTGTTCTCGATTATCGGAATAACAAGTTCTAGTTTTTTTTCTTTTTACGTGTTCGTTAAAGTTAACCCCCCCTCCCCCCAGAAATATCCAGAATCCCTCTCCTGACACAAAATTTAGTCCGTTTTCTAAAATGGTGTTTCTGCGCGTATTTTTTTTCATTAAACTGAGTATTAATGGTTTTGTCTTGTATTGTTTCAGCTGGCTAACAAATATTGGGCCCCTCATGCAAAAAACAAATTGCCCTTTGACCCAAAGGTGAGTTTTTGTTGATTGCTTTTAGTTTGATGGGAATCATAAATCATGTGAGATAATTACAAATATGGCCTTTTTTTGTGTAGGTGATGGAAGATATTTATGAAAAAGAGATTCTCATGTCCAAGTAAGGACTTTTACACGTAACATTTGGGCAATCCATCTGTTTCACATTTTGTCACTAATATGTTTCTTTTCACATTTCATTTTCAGATTTGCCATCAGGAAAATCATGTTGCTGGAGTTCAGGTGCCACCTTTGATCCCTCCTTTCATGAAAAACAAAACAATGTAGCAAGGTCAAAATAATATAATGCAATCTCCTTGCAGTCAATACCTGGAAAACTACCTTTGGGTCAACTACACTCCGGAGGTGTCCAGCAACGCCTTCCTCATGTCTATTTGCTGCATTGTCAATGAGAAGTTCAGGGAAAATGTACCAGCCTGGGAGGTAAGAAATACAATTTGAGATCATGCATTTACCAGCTATATTAAATGTCAACAACTCTCGTCTCAGGTGTTCAAAAAGGAGCCGCGCCATTTTTCCTTCTTCTTCAAATGTGTAATGGCAGCCCTGCTGGCGGGCGACGAAGGCGGCCTCACCCTGAAGGAACAAACGGTGCTCCTGGAGTTTCTCGACCACTGCTTCAATAGTCTCGTATGTACCGTTTTATATACAAATTGGTACAAGCGCGACAGTACATGTAAGGACTGACCGATGCCATGAAAAGAGAATATACTCAGTTATACAATTTTATTTTAAATGTTTGATAAAACATTGGAAAAAAAGACATTCCTTTACAAATTACTGACAGAAATTAAGTATTTGTTCATTGGCTTTCTAAAAGAAAACGTTTTTTTTCCATTCTTTAAATATTCATCATTGTCTTTTCAAGGATGTTGTATTGTTTTCATACTTGTGTATTCTTGTTCTATTAGTCGAGTTTTTGTGTATACTTCGATCCAATATTTTTTTTTTTTATTCTAAACATTTTGATGTTTTTATGTCCAGAACTGAGAAAAAAAAATCCC
>NW_017805379.1:787291-839070 GCF_001891065.2 Hippocampus comes
GCGCCCCCCCCCCAAAAAAAATCCATAAAATATATATTTATTTATGCTTGAATGTGATGGAATAGTAATGCATTTATATTTTTGTAAATATTAAATTAATACACACTGTTCCGTACTGAACAAAAAATTATCAAATAAAATCAATTTAGACTATTAACAAAAATTCTGCAGCTTAATTTCCCATTGACGTTTTTTGTTCTGGGAATTTACTGGACATTCGCCACCCTTTTGCAAATCTGGAGAATCTCATATTAAAAAGCCCACGAATTCTTATAATACCTAGTTGTAAACATTTGCTTGGAGGTCACATCATTATCTTAACTTTAATTTAGTGAATATCTTCTACTGAGAGAGAAAAGCGCTTCCCTGCCCAGTATGTCGCACAACCAGTCACTGCTGTATTGTGTCCACAAGGTGGCAGTATTGTACCGGGCTACATCATTTTTTGCGACTGTATTGTCCAGTGCTGCATTGAAGCACTGCAGAGGACTCATTTGAAAACATACCACAGTTGCATACTTGCTATTCACGTGCTCCTGTAAAACCTTCTGAATATTTTAGTGCTGGAACTTAAAAAAAAAAAAAAGAAAGAAAAAAATGCCGCATTGTGGACGGTACATTGTTAACTCTCTCTATTTTTGCCTCTTTCTTGTTCCCAGGAGGTAGATTTGATAAGAGAGCAGGTGCAGCAGCTCATCTCTCTGCCAATGTGGATGTGCCTCATACCAGTAAGATTGTAGACTCTGTATTTTATTTTGCAATAAGAGAAGTGAATTGATATGTGTCTTACCATTTAGTGGTTAGCGCCTATAATCCAGGCGCTGACCTTTTGGTGTGGTGTTTGCTTGTTTTTCCTATGCTGGCCTGTTTCCCCTTGTTCACCGTCATGTCAACCGGGTCGTCTGTGTACATTAGCAAAGATCTGCTTTGACTACAGAAGCCACAAAAAAAATCTGTTTGGCCTCACCAAAACACGTGATTAATTGATTATAGCACAGTCCAAATTATATTCTTTGGACACTCTCTCAAGTCAAATTTTGAAGTTTTTTTATACAGCTATGGACATATTTGAGGTTGTTTGACTTTTGAGGCCTATTTGACCAGAAAGTTTGTGGCGAAATTTAAATAGTTTGAATTTTGGAGGCAGAAATCACCCAAAAATCGAAATTTGTTTTTCTCGCATTCCTCCAGTCGCGGCTCCAACACGAGCTGAAGAAAGTTCCCAAGCTGCAGAAGTTCTGGAATCTCATCAAGAAGAAATTCGACAAGATGGACGCCGACGCGGCCGAGCAGTTAATCCGATTTCCTTTTGCTTGGGCTAGCAAACAAAAAATCTTGCCTCTGATTCACTTCCTCTTTGTTCTCGTTTGTTGTCTTCTTTCAGAGCCAAAAAGGAGCGAACCTTCCTCTCGTCTCTCATTAAAAAGTTTCACGGGGTCCTCGAGTCAATTCCAGCGTCAGGTAAACAAACTATTATTATTCCCCCCATTGTGGTGGCACTCAGCCTGGAATAACACAGATCAAATATCAATACAATGCAGCACCTTTTCTAGTTCCTCCCTCTTTGCGGTCATCGAGAAGGAACGTGAACCCCCACTGCCACGCCGTCGGTAGCTCGTAATGCAGGCCGACACCAAGGCCCCCTAACCGCCTCCACCACCCACCTGGAACGCTAAAAACAGAACACTTGTGTGTTTAAGTGGAATTCCGAGCTGACACAATAGATTACAGTCGCAAAGCCGGCAGGGGGCACATCACTCTCAGCACCTGCTGCACATGCTGGTGTTGTCAACACGCGTTTGCGTGTGCCTTCCTCTCACATTTGTTTGTCTCTCTCACTTTTGCTGTGCTTCATTATTTTATTAACTTAACATGTACATGCCTCCCACCCCTCCATGTAGGGAGCATCACCATGGACAAGGTGCATTACTGTGAGAGATTCGTTGAACTCATGATCGACCTGGAGGTAAGACACAACAGCCTTATTTTTGGGGGGGGGGGGTTGGCCTAAAATAAGTGAATTCTTACTTTTTATGCTTTATACACGGATAAATAATGACATAATCAAATTGAATCAAAAAGAAATTAACCGATGTGTTGTTTTCTATTCGTCATTTGTGTTACACTTGGCTCCTGCAATTCACATTGTGCTGCTCACTCTGTTGCGTGCGCTTCACCAATTGGGGTCAGTGTCAGACAGGCATACAGAGATACTGTACTGTAGAATCAGCTTCTTTCTCAGCTTCTCAGTACAGCAGTAGTATTGGTCATTCTTCTCAGAGGACAGCAAAGGTATCGTCGTATTGTCTGCATGTGTAACCTCAGGGTCCGACATGAAGCCTTTTTGCCAGGCCCACCATGAGCCACGATGTGATGGTCCTGCCAGAACTGACACTGGCCCTTATTTAAGTACGAGCCATCAAGGCAGCCGCTTAAAACAAAATATCCACACTTGCTACTCCCCAGTATATACCAAGGATAGAGACACAATGTTCCATAAGGTGTTGCTGTGTGTGCACATCTCACGTTACAACCGGGAGCGCTCTATAGATTCCATCTTGCTGACAAGCCCCGGCCTTGCCGTTCCTGGCATCGGCCGTTGGCCAGCCAGCCCGCCCGCCCGCTGTCTCCAGAGACGAGCGTCCTGTCCTTCAAGCCTTCTCCTCTTACAAAGCCTCCATTGCCTGAAATCTATACCTCGCTCCTCTGTTGAAATGAAGGCAGAGGGGGGTGGGAAGAAGATTGTTGCTGGATAAATGAGAAGTGGAGTCGCTTGCTGCACCTGCAGCCTTTGAAGCGATCTTGTCAATGCATTTGAAAATATTCACGATTCATATTCTATGGGAGCTTTTTGTTTTGTTGGCCACCAAGTGACCCTTTTGCTCAGGCTGTCAATTTGTCAACAAGTTGAGCTGATTTATTTCCACCAAAGCAGCTCCACTATCTCATTTTGACAGCTTTCAGCACCACCCCCCCTGTTCCCTGCTACTGTGCTGCCACCGGCAACTAAATCAAGTCCTTCTGTCAAGTCCTCCCTTCTTCGCTTAATGCCGTGTCGCTGCCAGTATTCTGTCAAGAAAAGCCGGACCAGTTGAGATCACAGTCCGGATTCTGCTTACCTATTGTTGAGCTTGTGCGCCTCCTGTAAGGTTTCCCTTCATACGCCACTTGCCATGTTCAGACAGATAACACCTGACGGATCTCATTTCCTCCAATACAGGAGCTCATCGGTTCACAATGGTCCGGGCATACGAAAAAACTTCAAATTTTGCCACAATCCTCCGCCAGCATTAAATGGCAAATTCAATAAAAAAAAAAACTTCTCACGGCCAAGACCATACAGAGGCGTCTTTTCTTTTTATGTTCGATGACATGATTTATTTCAATTGGATCTCAACAGATGTGCAGGTGGTCCACTGAAATTGCTTTTATTGCCAGAATGTCTTCTTTTTTTTTTAGGCCCTGCTGCCCACCAGGCGGTGGTTCAACACGGTGCTAGATGACTCCCACCTGGTCGTCAGTTGCCACCTTTCCAGCCTCACACAGCGGGAGAAGGAGGGCCACCTCTTTTGTCAGGTGCAAGGCCAGCACATAACCCCAAACATAATCACTGCTCATTCTGCCTGAACGGCACCCAACAGAAAGACTTGACTTGTGCTTCTCTCCTCTTGCGCAGTTGCTCGACATGCTCAAGTTCTACACGGGTTTCGAGATTAATGACCAGACGGGAAATGCCCTGACGGAGAAGGAGATGACGACGCTGCACTACGACAGAATCACATCGCTGCAGGTAACCACCACAAGAAGACTGGCTGATGCTAATCACTGATGCTAAATAGATGTCGTTTACACATTACCGACAGATGCTAACTAGATGATCTTAATGATTGACGCTAACCACGTAACACCAAGTGGCTCAATATAACTACAGGAATTTTTTAAAAAGTGTGTGTGTGTGTGTGTGTGTGTGTGTGTGTGTGTGTGTGTGTGTGTGTGTGTGTGTGTGTGTGATGATTCAAGTGGGCTGATGCTCATCATTGATGCTAACCAGATAGAGTTTGCCATTCATTGTTTTTAACCAGACACTAAACGTCTGAGGCTAATGAGATGCTGTGAACCATTGACGTTCTTTGGTCGAGCGCGTATCTCATTCGAATTCTGACATTTGAGGATGCAAAGCTAAAAAGACACACTTATTAATTCACGTGAATGTCACCTTTCCTTTTTTGCAGAGAGCAGCCTTTGCTCATTTCCCGGAGCTGCACGACTTTGCCTTGTCCAACGTAGCTGCAGTGGACACTCGGGAATCCCTGACTAAACATTTTGGCTCGCTCAGGTAAACGAGACAATGCATGTTTTCATAAGCTGCCGTTTGGAACTCGTCCGACACACAGAAGTCCACATTACATGTCCCCCGTGTTAAATCTGTGATATCCGGCACGGCTGTTGCCGCCTGATCGCCGCCGCTAAATGGCAGCTACCACTGCCCCCCAACGAGCAGCTGGTAGCAGCGAGAGGCACGCCTCATTAATTTCATCGATTTGCAGCGGCTTGAGAATAAACTCTTTGAACAGCTGTGTTTGTCACATCGTATTAGCTCGCCAGAGAGCCAAAAAGCACACCGGCTTTCATAAAACGCACCGTTGTGCGGCCTTTCCTCCCATTTCAGTTGAATATGAACATCATGTTCAGATTAATGAGGGCCTCGGAAAGTTTAGTTCGTTAAACGAGGCTCAGACTGATTTTTGTGGAGCTATTAAGCGTGCGTAATTGATCCTAGTATAGTTTAATTGCGCTGCTTTTCCGCGTTAGCGCAATATGATTGGCTCCCTTAAAATTTTAAAGCCGGACAAATTGTTTGGCGGTGGTCGGAAGGGTTTATATCACGTGTTTAAGACGGGTTTTACGCGAATGGATATTCTCAGCCAAAGTGTGTGTCGTATTTTGTCAGCGACACTATGGATGGCTCACTCACAAGGACCACTGGTCCACTATATTGCATTTTAGCATTTTTATATTAATTTTATATTAGTCCTGATCAAAGTTTTGTTGATCGAAGTTGCGGATCGGCACAACTCGTGGTTCAGTCATTGGGACACAAGAACTGAGACAAATCATCATTATCTCCATTCCTAAAAACGAATCGCTGGCGTCTGGCAGAAGCCTTGCATCTCCAAAGCTTTGACTTGTCTAGAAAATAAACAAACAAAAAAACGCTGGTTTGTTGAGCCATTAACATTGCATCATCAAAAAACAGCAGGTCATTTTCAACACTTCATATTGGTCAATAAGTTGTAAAAATAACATACATGAGGACTGGCCAATAGTACCGATTTATGGAGAGAAAAAAAACATGAAATTGACCAAATTTAGGCATATGAGGCCTCAGCCGGACGCCATCATAGTATACTCTGTGTGTGTTATTGCTGGATTTAGCCATGAAGGGAAAAAAAACCACCATCTAGCTAACCTTTGGCTTGACACAACATAAAATCCCTCTTTCCCATGGCCGAGTCACCATCCATCATCCTCTCCGGTCGTAGATTTGAAGTGCTTGGACCCTCACACTGTGTCTCTTTTGAGGGTTATGAGCCGAGCATTGATGAATCGGTTTAATACTCCTTCTGAATCGTTTCACGGCAAGCTCAGCTCCCAGCAACACTCCCCACCACCCTCCAGCATTTGGCGGGAGCCGAAGCGCCATTGTTGCCTGATCCGCAACTGTCACCCTGGGTAACTCCCACCCCAGCACCAGCCTCTGAAATAAGCCACTATCAGATTTAACGAGGCAATTTTTTTTCCCCCCATGCAAGCAACTCATGCTAATGCCACTTTATTCCTGCCGCGCAACCCGCTCGCTAAGCTCCTAGTCACCCGTCGCTCCGAATGTATCCACTAATTCCCCAAAACACACAAACGGAGTATTATTGCTCAGCTTTGCCTATAAATAGAAACTTCTGACACTTGCATAAAGCGCCAGCAAGTGTCATTTTAGGCCAGCAAATGAATTTAATACATGATCAAAGACGGCATTTTGGGAAATGCAATGAAAGATTGTTCGTTACTGTATGAATTTTGTGCTAAGCTTTTCTTCCTTACTTTTGCCGTTTCCTCTTTTGGATATCGTGGTACATTCACATTTTTTTTTCCAAGGTATTTCCAGTTGAACCTCAGGTCATCACTTCCCTGTTGTCTTAAGTGAAGTTGTCACGCACATGGACAAAGATTTCAACCACTGACAAAATGAATACCAAAAAAAAAAAACATCAGGTCGCACCCCATATGGAAATACAGAGTGACCTTGACTTACAACTTTAATTTGTTGCCTGCTCGAGCTTGTTACGCATCGTACTCAAAGCCTCAAAACTCACTTGTATTCTTTGGCATTTGACTCAGCATGACTTAGATTGTTCTTGGTCTTGCTGTTCGATGCTTTCTCCTGTTTTTATTACCGATTTGCTTTACTGTTTGTTGTTTAATTTGCTCCATGTACAGCACTTTGTATGCAGCGATGGCTGTTTGAAAGTGCTCTATAAATACAGTTGAATTGAGTACTCGACTGCCCCAAACTGAAGCAAATATAGCTGCTCAGTTGTACTTCAGTGTCCATCCTGCTACCAAGACCTGTTTTGATTCAGCCCTGAGTCACTTCTCGAAATGAAATTAGCTCTGACAAATAAATAACTGGAGACTGGAGTTGAACAATTCATCAAAGTGAAATCGGCATAGCAGTAGAATGCCATTTGCTATTCTCCTCTTGGTAACTAGACACTTGCCTACGTCAAATAGAAGAGACCCTCATTCTTTTATTTCTAAAGTTGGAAATGGTGTCACACAGTCAGTTGTGCCTCGCAGAAAACAAAAACAGCAGCATTATTTTTTTCTAAAGTCACCGGATTAGCCCACATCAATAGGGTCAAAACAACCCTGCGGGTTGAAATCGGCATCGCAGTAGAATGCCATTTGCTATTCTCTTGGTAACTAGACACTTGCCTACGTCAAATAGAAGAGACCCTCATTCTTTTATTTCTAAAGTTGGAAATGGTGTCACACAGTCAGTTGTGCCTCGCAGAAAACAAAAACAGCAGCATTATTTTTTTCTAAAGTCACCGGATTAGCCCACATCAATAGGGTCAAAACAACCCTGCGGGCTGTAACATAAACTTGCGGCACACCAGTTGCAGTACATGCCAGTGGCTCAGCTGTCAATCACGACCTGGTCCAGTCATCGCCAACGCTGCCAGCGAGCTGTTGTGTCTTCTTAGTGAGGGGCAGGGATGCCCACACGGCCTCTGACAGGTCATCCACCGGCCAGCAAAGTGCAACAGTGGCATTATTGTCATCCAGTTTCCTTGTCATGAGTATGCACACATATACAAGGGCATCGTGTCGCTGTCCATAACCTGTCACGCTTGTTTCCAGAGCCTCGTCTCCCTCCCCGACCTGCTCCTTTTTTTGTGGCGCAGACCCTGTCCGTGTCACTGCCCAACGCTGCCAGCGAGCTGTTGTGTCTTCTTAGTGAGGGGCAGGGATGCCCACATGGCCTCTGACAGGTCATCCACCGGCCAGCAAAGTGCAACAGTGGCATTATTGTCATCCAGTTTCATACAAGGGTATCGTGTCGCTGTCCAGAACCTGTCACGCTTGTTTCCAAAGCCTCGTCTCCCTCCCCGACCTGCTCCTTTTTTTGTGGCGCAGACCCTGTCCGTGTCACTGCATGTCAACCTGATTAAGCCACGCCTCAGCTCGCGAAGTCTTTGATTTTCATAATCCTGTCGCATCAATGCGGCCCGACCCATTTAATGCACGCGTGCTGACATAGCAGGACCACAAGTGTCAAAGCCAACAGAGGAGCGGCTTTGTGCCGCAGTGCTAACACGAGCGGCGTATTGCATAAGCCCGTCGGATTTCATGCATACTGCGGTACGACCACCAGAGAAACGTTCATGGCGTTACTTGGGCGTTAGCATTCCTTGACCACAGAGAGAAATGCCTTCTTCTTGTTTTGTTTTGACGGTCAGCAACAGTTTGAAAGCAGGACTTGAACTTAATGGGACTTAAGTTCACCTTGACCAAAATGTATTTGAATTTCACAACAATACTTAAATCAGTCATTTTTAGTGCTTTACAACTTAATCAATTCTGATTCATTCAAGATTTTTTTTTTTTTTTTTTTTTTTAAATGAAATTACACCCCTATTTTATTTTTCCTCTGCAGCCCCAATATGCTCCACCGGGTGGCATCTTACTTGTGTCTGTTGCCTGAACTGCCCAAGGACCAAGACACCACCCATGACAAGAAGGTTCTCCTGGAGCTTCTGGCAAGTTCATGCCACACACACACACACACACACACACACACACACACACACACACACACACACACACACACACACCTACTGTACGACTTGCTTTGTCCTTAGTTTCAAAGTACAACAGAGAATTCAAGGTCAAGCACAATCTATTTCTCTCGGAAATAATGGGAGCTGATTCTCTGTGTTCCGTGGACCCACTCCAGCTATTAGAAATCATTATTAATGGTAAAGGCAATGTTTAACCCCTTGACGCCGGTTGTCGCAAATTTGATCCAAATGTCTTGCTTGCTTTATTCTTTGCCCAGCATGAGAGAGGGGAGGGTTGAGCAGTGGTTCATTCCATGACATAGGACCGCCCTGTCATAACAGACTGAGTCCAGTGAGGCTAAAAAGGAGGCTGATCCATATTCTGTAAATCCTTGGTATATTTTGAGGAAAGTGTTCACAGACATGTTGAAACACATTGGAAGCGTGATCTGTCTCAATCGTATTCCTTTCATAAAGATAACAGACAATAACTGGTCATGCATTTAAACGGGTTTCACTTATAGGTGTCCCGTCACGAGCGCAGAATCTCTCAGATTGAGCAACTGAACCAGATGCCCCTTTACCCGACCGAGAAGATCATCTGGGATGAGAATATCGTACCAACTGAGTACTTCTCTGGCGAAGGTATGCAAATAAATACATGTGAGGTCTGTTGACTGGCTGTCCTATCTGCTATTACTTTTCTTACTTTTCTGCACTTTGTCTTTTTCAGGCTGCCTTGCGCTCCCCAAACTCAACCTTCAGTTTTTGACCCTCCACGACTACCTGCTCAGGAACTTTAACTTGTTCCGCCTTGAGTCCACCTACGAGATCAGACAGGACATCGAAGACGTGGTGTGGCGCATGAAACCCTGGTAGGCCATCCACTATCTGCATCAAGGACTGTTTACTGTGCAGAACGACTAAGCGCCGACAGGAATTACAAAAATCTATGAATGGTCGCCGCCTCCAAATCATGGTTTGTTTTTGCATATAGATGCAAAACACTTCAGACATTGGCTGGTATTCTTTTTGCTTTGATTGAGTTTGTATGGTCTGTAACAGACATGGAATGATCAGTTCAAGCTCAATACCATGCATCTGGCATGGACATAATCATGAACTCATATCACATCAAAAGCTATATTCAGTATTTCACTTTTGAGTACAAACTACCCTCACATAAATTGTTGACTTTTTTTTTTTTTTTGTAAATAACACACGATGGCTTAAAAAAAAAAAAGAAATCAAAAATATGCGGGGGTTGACTATTGTATTCTTCCCGGCCATTTGAGAGCACACTTAACTCCTTTTTAACTTTTACGAATGAAAACCCCTCTCACGTTGCGACGGCACGGCACATTGATTATATTTAATTCAAAGACTGTGACAGTTGCGACGGCGCATTTGGAAACCCATTGCTTAACATAATAAGTGCTCCCATTATGTCAAGCGGTGTCGCAACTTTTTACTTGTTGTTCCAGTGGAAAGTAAACAACTCAGCGGCAGCGCTGTCTGTCGCTGCCCCAAATCCAACTCATTTCAAGCTTGACAGCGCCCCGCGGCACTTGTCACACCTCTCACTATCTCCCTCCTTTCTGTCTGTCCTTCCACGCATGCACACACCCACAGGCAGTCCGAGTACGGCGGAGTGGTGTTCGGAGGCTGGGCCAGGATGGCCCAGACCATCACCGCCTTCACCATCGTGGAGGTGGCCAAGCCCAACATTGGCGAAAGCTGGCCTGCGCGTGTGCGGGCCGACGTCACTGTCCACCTCAACGTGCAGGACCACATCAAGCACGAGTGGGAAGGTAACGGCGTAGGAGTTTAAACTGACCTGAATTTTATTACAACCTGACCATGTGAGCACCACATTGTGATTGTACAGTCGTTTATTTTGTTGAAGGTGCAAGAAAATGTGAACTCATCGGACTTTGTTTTGATTATTGTTTTTAACCACAGAAACTGTTTGGGCTCCATTTTTAATTTTTTTTAGGTTAGCATTTCTTCTTCTCCTCATTTTTCAGGTCAGTTTCATCTCATGGTGAAGCTCGTGGTGTCCATTTTGACAAATACGATTCCTTGCTACAAATTTGCCGAAATGGATGGCAGCTGTTGGCCTAAGAACAAATGTCTAACTTCCACATACTTTTTTTCTGCCATTGCAGATTACTTAATATTCGTACCTCTGCAGCAAAACCTTTTGAAATTGAATTCTTTAATAATCAATTTCCTCAAATTTAAACACAGGCTAAAGTATCACCTCCTCTCCTGCCCTCCGCTTCTATAATTAGGACTTCATGTTTTAAAGATCAGGCGCACGCTGACAGGGCACTTTCTCCCTCGTTGCCCGATGCCTACACCCCCCCTAGGCTACTGATCTGTCCCCGTCCACCTTTCTGTCTTACCGGACTCTCAAACACTTTCTCTCTCTCTCCTCCACAGGGCTGCGTAAGCACGACGTCTGCTTTCTGATCACAGTGCGGCCCAACATGCCCTACGGCACGCGCTTCGACCGTCGCCAAGCCTTCGTGGAGCAGACGGGCCTCGTGTACGTGCGGGGCTGCGAGGTGCAGGGCATGCTGGATGATCGGGGGCGTGTCATCGAGGAAGGTACGGCTCATAAGAGTGCACACACACTAACGCAGAGAGTGACACATAATATCCATCCTTGCCATCAAAGCAATCATCTCCAGCAGCTGATCCTTGGGAGAGGGTCACGAGTGGCGTTGTCATGGTGACAGCCACTGTAAGACCTGACCTGTTCGCATTAACATGACATTAACCTGAGGTCAGCGGACACAGCGCCCTGAGAGCTGCAGGCCCCGCCCTCGCCCACCCTCGCCACGTGATTTGATTCATTTCATTTAGCTGTGTAGGTTGGATGTGGATGTGTAAACCTTGAAGGATGTCCTAGTCCTACAGAACCATGCCAACTGTGTTACGTCACCTTTTGTTTTAACAACATACAATTTACCGTCGGGAACCGAGGACAGTAATTGTTGAAGCTTTGTTGGTGGTATTCTTTTCCGTTCTTTCTTGATGTACAACTTGAGTGACATCACAGTCCAGGTCTTTTAGTAATCATTGCATTCTGTTTTGATTACATTTTACACAACTTCAATGGAATTGGGGTTTGTTTATTCACTTGTGGATTGAATGCTTTCCTAGTTGATCTGATGTCTCACGAGATGTGCGACAATCTCGTGCGATTTACTGAGGTCTCACTGGATACGGAGGCTTATTTTCTCAGAATTTTGCTCGCTTTGTGAATTGTACAACCTCAGGGGCGAAGTCGTGGCCAATCAAAAGCCAGAGGGATGTGATTAAACTCAATCTGGGACACTTAGTTCAGCCTCGTTCTGCCCCCGAGTTGGGCTTCAACTAAAGGGGGGGGACCAGCACTCGCGGGCGAGGTGTCATCTCTGCTGACTTCACGCGAGCGGCTGTCTGCTTCCCCTCCGCTTTGAGATACCAGCCGCCGGAACGGTGACAGTGCGTCAGTCATTCTTGGAGCCATGACAACCCAATATACAACACAGCACCCCGACAAGACAGGACAGGAGGTTCAAACGGAGGCGAACATGAAGAAAAACACAGGAGGAACTATCTAGGGTTACTTTTTACGTCACAATTTCTGACGTTTTGCATCGCGAATACATGCCATGCCCGAGTTAGTAAACATGAACACTTCCCTTCGTTAGAAGCCTTACTTTTCACTTTAAAAAATAAACTGATAGAAACTGTCACCATCTGATATCACAGATGCAATTGGTCACACATGAACTGAACCCATTTGAACTTTTTTTTCCTAACCAAAACAGCAGCACCAAGGTGGAGTATTACATTCATGAAAGTGTGGTGCCATTATGAAATGAATGTCTTAAAAGTCGTGACGTCTTTAAAGATCATTAGCAGTGCACTATAGGAAAGGTTTTTGCGCCATAATTTTGTTCATGTCCATGTACTATTTCCTCAAGTATTGGCCACCCCTCTAATAGATGCCTTGTCCCAGTTTGTCATTACCCATTATCCACTCAAGAAAATAAAGGGGGGAAAAAAAACCTCAATTTTTTCCCAGGAAAAAATCCGCTTATTTAACAGACATTTTTGTTCACACACACATTTAAAAAAGCTAGTTTCACTATAATTTATAATACACTGGTAATATTGTTCAATATGATTCCACTTTTGTATTGCATTCAGTCCATGCTTTATGTATGAATACACCAGAGGAAATATTTAACTCAGCCACTTTTTGGTGTATGTTCCCAAGAATGTAAAATATGCAACAGTAACGCGATGATATGATATTTATCGCTTTCCCCTGCGGCGATTGCTGTTCCTCGCTTGCACCGAACATCGCCGGCGGCCATCAGTGTTTATTTTGCACTTCCTGTTTGTCAGAGCACGTATCCCTGGTATGCCCTCGCCCTTCTCTCCTCTGTTCGCATTAAATATGTAGCGCACAAAGCGTTTTTCTTCCGCATAGTTGTCCGGCTGGAGAAATATTCCCAACCTTTCAGAATCTGTCTTCTGAAAATCCCGAGTCTCTCTTTGATGGGCAGCTGAAAATGGCCTAAGTGACCCTGAACTGGCTGTTGAAAGTTCGAACCAAATTTCACACTCCAAGTGTAACTAGTTCAGGGACTGAACATTTAAAATCTGTAGGATGAGAACATTTTTAACATGTTCATCCCATTCCTTCATCTCTTTGACCATGGCCTAAGTGACCCTGAACTGGCTGTTTAAAGTTCAAACATTTAAAATCTATAGGATGAGATCGTTCTTAACATGTTCATCCCATTCCTTCATCTCTTTGACCAATGTTATATTGCTTACATGCCACAATGCATCATACAGAGCAACACAACTTGATGTTAATAATAATAATAAACATTGTTTGATAAATACCAGGTTGATCGCTCGAAACAAAAGCTGAGCATTAATGTCTTTGTCAATGCATGCTTTTTTAATGATGTGTCAGGTCTGATGAGATTGCGCCATACTTGCTGAGGATATAAAGTAGCCTGCAGTGCTTTTGATTTAATGCTGCAGTGATACTTTAAATACAATCAGAGCTCTCAGTCACATCCTGGCTCAGCTGGCCAAAGTGTTATCCTCCACGGCAAGGGTGTCGCTTACACTTCTAAGCTATCGCTTTTTTTTTTTTTTTTTTTTTTTTTTTTTACATTTTTAACATGTTCATCCCATTCCTTCATCTCTTTGACCAATGTTATATTGCTTACATGCCACAATGCATCATACAGAGCAACACAACTTGATGTTAATAATAATAATAATAAACATTGTTTGATAAATACCAGGTTGATCGCTCGAAACAAAAGCTGAGCATTAATGTCTTTGTCAATGCATGCTTTTTTAATGATGTGTCAGGTCTGATGAGATTGCGCCATACTTGCTGAGGATATAAAGTAGCCTGCAGTGCTTTTGATTTAATGCTGCAGTGATACTTTAAATACAATCAGAGCTCTCAGTCACATCCTGGCTCAGCTGGCCAAAGTGTTATCCTCCACAGCAAGGGTGTCGCTTACACTCCTAAACTATCGCTTTTTTTTTTTTTTTTTTAAAAAGCCAGGAGGATTTGACAATCCCAGCATAGCCACACACATAGACACACACAAACACACAACAGGAGGTCAGCAGGATCGAGTGTCACTCTCTTCTGGCCTCCCCCGCCTGCCCCAATGCGCCACACATGAATCTTCTCAGACATCCGTCAGTGAGCTGCCCTCCATATACCTCGCAGCATCTCTGTATGGCCGCCTGTCAGGCCCCGCATCCACATTCCTCATCCTAAAAAAAGGCAAAGCACTGCAGGAAGACCAGGCCAGGGAGAGCTGTTTTGTAAGAGCTACTGCAGCCGTCTTACACGTGAGGCAATAAATGAGCCTTTTAAGTAACTATTTGCTATTAACAGCATTCACAGCATTCCTAGTTGCTACCCGAATCTTGACTTCATTACATTTGTGCATCCACTGCTAGAAAAGGTAAAAAAAAAATTGGCTTATTATCTGCCTTTGCACTGGACAATGTAGGTTGCTTAGCTAGCATTCCAGCCCGATACCATATGGGTGACTTTAACTACTGTTGACCACTGATGGGTTGGACCAATTCCTCAAAGTCAAGTCATTGTATGTACAGTAACATTACATGCTAATGTTAATATTTCGGCGCTTTAGACACGATGGTATCATGCTCTACAATCTCAATTTAAATGCAGTCGCCCACTTTCTTGGATAGCATTACAGTACACGGAAGCCTTTTCTCATTGAGACAAGGATCATCATAATGTCATGGAGTTTTTTCCAGTGAGGTTTGTAGATGCTACATAGCACAGAGTCATACAGGTTTTTAATGACATCCTCCTGGCTAATGACACTTGAGACTGTGTCTCTTTATGTTGGACCTGACTGCAGCGTTCTATACGATGTACAACAGCATTCTGTTGGCTTGTATCCAGCTCTAGGGCACGTGGATATTAGTGGAAGTGCTCATGAGTTGTTTAGAGCCGAACTGGCACTCGGCGGGACTTTTTGTGTTAGCCTTGGTTACTCTTGATTCCTGCTCAGCCCGACTGTCATATGGTGTTCCACAGGGTTCAATTTTGAGGCCCCTGCCGTTTTCATTGGATTTGCTGCCCCTGGGTTTCATGGCGGCGCGGGCACCCACAGCGGCTACTCTTGTTGTCTGTTGTCTGTTTAAGAGGCAGGAAATTTCATCTGTGCTGTATGTTACACATATAGAACGTTTGACAATAAAGTTGGACTTGACTTGACTTTACTGCTATACAGATGACAGTCAGGTCTATGTCCCACTAAGGAAAAAGTACACTTTCTCTTTCAGGGCACTTTTGTCCCGTCTGGAGGAAGTCAAAGCCTGAATGGCACTGAACTTCTTAAATTTAATTGAAAAGAAAACAGAACTTATGGTGTTTCGTCCCAGCGGCCATTGTTCATCCTAACCTGTTGAATTGGCACCCTTGGCGTCTTGTACTTTTTAAATTGTTTAATCCATCTTCTTTTTTTTTTTTAATAAATTTTGGGCACCACTTGGCATTACTATGTCTGAAAACTACTTGTTGACTGGACCGGACAACACTCCCGCTCCCTTTCCACTGCTCCCATTTTTGTTTCTTTATATTGTAATTGTTACATTGCTCCGATACAGGTCCCGAACCAAAGCCCAAGCTACGGGGCGACTCAAGAACATTCCGCGTCTGGCTGGACCCCAACCAATATCAGCAAGACATGACGAGCAGCATTCAGGCGGGCACCGAGGACCCATACGAAACATTCAACATAATCATGAGACGCAAGCCAAAGGAGAATAACTTTAAGGTTAGAAGCGCAACAACAGTTTTCAAGTCTTTCCTTTTCTGTGGCACTGACATTCATGCGCCTGTGGTAGCTCTCAGGTTGGGGCCAGGGCATCTGAGATACGGCCTATCCAAGGCCCTTCTCAGTGGAAGCTTAGCGTAGGAACAGTCTCTTCAAAGATAAAGGCTTATTAAGGTTAAACGGAGGCAAAGTCCCAATGTTTTTATGTGGGTCAAGTTAAGTTTAAACCCCACAAGAACTCATGCGTCAAACTCCACCTCTTGTTTTTGTTTGAAAGCGACTCAAGTGGGGCTTTGTCAAATCTGCCATTTTCCAATGCGAGGCACATTAATTTGCCGTTTTTTTTTACCCAAGCCGAAAGAACGACAGATGTTTTTCGTTAGGCGTTAGGAGCTGATGGGTATTCACAGAACATTCTTCTGAATCTTTTATGTTCAGCACAGATAAAAGCAAACATGTTTCTTTGCCGCTGATTGACGCACGGGGCATGAAGCACCTTTGAAGCTCATTAAAAACAAATTGACAGATGTACAAGTTTCACGCTGTCCCATCAAAGCCTCCTGTGTGATGTTGTCATGAAAACACGAAACCTCCTCAATTTTTCTCTCTTTCTACTGGATGCCTGTCACATTAGGCCGTTCTGGAAACCATCAGAAACCTGATGAACACAGAGTGCGTCGTTCCGGACTGGCTCCATGACATCATCCTCGGCTACGGCGACCCGGGTAGCGCCCACTACTCCAAGATGCCTAATCAGATCTCCACATTGGACTTCAACGACACCTTTCTGTCCTTGGACCACCTGCACTCCTGCTTCCCCGGTTCGTCCATTAAGGTGGTCGAAGAGAACCCCGAACTGCAAGTCCCGCCTTTCAGGTGAATATCAATTCATTGTTTTTAATTCCAAAAGAAACGGGTATCTTATCCATCCTTTGGTCTCTGTCTTACAAGAATAAAGTTTCCAGTCTCAAGCCAAACTGACAAAGGGAAGAAGAGGAAGGCAAATGATGAAGTCGAGGAGGAAGAGGAGGACAAACCCTTGATTGTTGAGCCCTATGTCACCCCCAACCGTGGGCCCTACCCTTATAACCAGCCCAAGAGGTGACAATCCATTCTTAAAGCCAATTTTCCACAAATTTTAACATGTTTGGTCATTGTAGCGCATCCTCAAAAATTGCAATGAAGAGAAAAATCACCCATATGCTGTTGGCTTGGCACGCTAAATTCAAGCTATCCTGCGTTTTTATTTTTTTCATTTCCCACTGTGCATTCTCAAAACTGATGACCATGATAGACCACTGAGCAGCCCGCACTTGTTTACATCACCCTTGTGAGACTGGATCTGCATGCAAGCAGAGTTCATTTCGCGCCTTTCCAGCTGTGCCATCCTCAAATGGTACACGGAAGTGACGATGACGAATCACGCATAGAGTCTTGTTTTGGTCTGTGAAGCTAATTGTTAGCATTTACACTTATTCTGGTCCATGATGCAATGATGATTCAGCTATATGTCATATTATAGATTCTGTATTCATTGCGGTGCTAATGCTAGCTTGTTCTTTATGGATTTATTTGTAATTTGTAGCTCCGGATCCTCAGAACTTCTTTTATTTATTCATCTAGCTGTCATTAACATTCTGCACTTATCTTCCTCTTGTTCTACACTGGGCTCAATGTTTCTGAATTGCATTGTCCAATTTCAACCTCAAATCAGTTTATGTTGTCTGGCTAATTACCTGCGTTAATAACATCATTCCAGGAACACAATTCACTTCACGCCTACTCAGATCGAAGCCATCCGAGCTGGCATGCAGCCAGGTCTCACCATGGTAAGTTGCTTGACACTGAATCGTTTGAATGGCAGTCGTACACACCCCCAAACATTCAAAGTGTCATGGTAAGGAGAATTTTTTTGTTTTTTGAGTTTTTTTTCTTCTTCAATCCGAGTCTTTGGAATGGACATTCTACCGGATTTGCACATCTATAATGGTCAATGTGCTACTCAACCAGCCTTGACCCTACCATTCCAGGCCACTACTCCTGTTTCTACAGGCGGCTACAACTTCACACGTACCTTTCTAGCGATAGTGCTATCATAGTCCTTGACAAAAGCTTGTAGTTAATTTAAGGATGCAAGTCATGAAACGGCCAAACACGCTTTGCTTCTTGATAGTTGTCGCCGTCATTAGGAGGAGCAATAAACACACGCCGGCCGCCCCCTGGCCGCCTGCCTCCTCTTTCATCTCGGATGATTATACGTTGATTTATTCGGGGATGCTAAATTGCATTCATTGTTTTGCAGCGGAAATGACTCACCTGAGATGCTTAGATGAGATTTTTATTTATTTATTTATTTTTTTGTGACAACTGCCCCCCTGCTGAAACAAGCCTTTATTTTATGCTGATGGGAGGGAGGCTTCAAGGATACTGATGCTTCCTTTAGCTTTGAACACACAGTCGGTTCCAGCATGCTTTGTTCCAATCTGACAACATAAGCGAAATGAACGTCATTCACGTCTGTCAAATTGTCAGTCATAAAACCGTCATTTACTGTACAGGCAGCGTTTTAAGTCATACAGTAAATCTCAGGTATCACAAGCAATCAATCCAAAAAGTATCATTTCAAACTGATTTGCAATGCTTTTTTTTTTCAAACTTATTTTATTGAATGCTATTTTTATGTATTTATTGTGTGTTCCAAATTAGTGTGTGTCTGCGTCTGAATGTGTGTTTTTTAAACATGGATTGTTTATTATAGCATTATTTTTTTTCTATATACAGTACTGTTGTTATTATTTATTGTTATTTTTATTTTTTATTTTTTTGCTCACATTTCTTCTTTAATTCTCTTTTCACCTCGTGGTTTTTTTTTTGTCTCCAGGTTGTCGGACCGCCAGGTACCGGCAAAACTGACGTTGCCGTTCAGATCATCTCCAACATCTACCACAACTTTCCGGATCAGAGGACACTCATAGTCACACACTCCAACCAGGTTAGCCCACTGTCATGTACATGACCTTACACGTCTTTATAAGCTGGGTCTCACGCCTTTCCCTGCCCGTCTCTCGTCCACCAGGCTCTGAACCAGCTGTTTGAAAAGATCATGGCCCTGGACATTGACGAACGTCACCTACTGCGTCTGGGCCACGGGGAGGAGGAGCTGGAGACCGAGAAGGACTTTAGCAGGTGAGGACGGCTAAGGCGGTGATGGCACGCCACAGATCGTGACGTGAGATGGTGTCTATGCAAACAAACGTCCAAGAACTATCTTATAACTCAGTCAAAGCCAACACACACACACACACACACACACACACACACACACACACACACACACACACACACACACACACACATACACGCACACACATATATCCACTTGCCCAGCTGCCCGCAAGTATAACAAGTCTTAGCCAAAAGAGAGACAGAGCCACCTGATACTCCCATGTGTTTATCTTGGTGAGACATCCTCAGCCTCTTTGGCTTCTCCCACAATTCACCCAGCGTTTCGTCCACTTGTCACTACTCCGGATCACCAAACACTCTGTGTGGTGCTGGTACAGGGGTGGGCAAACTACAGCCCAACTACAGCTCACTTTTTAAATCTGGGCAACTGAGCATTTATATCATCAAGTTTAATTTAATATTGATCACATTCATCTAACCATTATATACACCTTATAGCAGCTGATAACTTAATTGTCAGTTTTGTTTTGTTTTGTTTTTTTTTAAATACATTGACCCGAATGAAGGCAGCCTGTATTTTCAGTAAGATGCATCGATAAAGTAAGAGCAAGGCTCTCAGTCCTTCCTCACCGCACAGTGCACTGGGGAGAAGAAGTCTAATTGAGCCATAATATTGGCATTAAAACCTCTGGTATACATTAAGGCCCCTTTTGATTAATTATTCATTAAGTATTTTTACAGCACCGACGCAATGAGTAATTGCGGGTCATGGTGTAATCACACAAATATAAAGGCATGACGGACTATGCGTCAGTGTTTAAACGCATTAGAATATTACAGAAATTCTTCAGCCTGTCATTATGGAGTCGCTGGTGAACTCTTAATGGTTTTAGCGCAGGGGTTCTGAATTAATAATTGAAAAAGGTCCACTTCGAGACATTTTATTCAAGCCAAGGAATGCGATAATATCTTGCATGCATTGTAATGCAATACCATTTTTTTCCATCATGAGCTGTGAGATGGAATACAAAAAAGATACCCCTGGCTGTCATTCTACCAAAATTTGTTCTCTCGTCGCACATCCCACAGTAGTAGGGATGTGGGGGGGAGCAGTCGCTAATTTGCCGAAATAGGATTATTTTAGCAAAGACCTCAAAAGAGGTTGAAAAAAAAAGCAGCGCTAGATTCTTGGGATATGTCAATGAATGCATGTCACTGAGCTGTTGGTCTCACATCTCTGTTTTAAACTGGAAAAATAAAACCATCACATGCTTTCGCTTTCTCAAATATGACTCGCTACCCTTTACGTTTTTTCAGGCAGCATTTCCATATAAATAGGCCAGTGCCAGAGAGTATTAATGAACATTTTTTGCTGTTACTATTTATAGTTCCCTTATAGGCAACCTTGTTAATTACCACCTCATCCATCTGTAGCGCAGAGCAAATTGCACCCTATAGTGGGAGAAACGTGGGGGGCAGGGGAGGTTATGCATGTGCTGCCGTGCCCCGTTTCGTGTATGGGCGCTGTTCAGAATGAACGTAGCGTGCACTTATGAATAGCGGCCAGGCAAGTCTGTTTGTAAATTATGCAGGGGGAAAAAAAGAATGGGGAAAGCGGGGTGACATGAAAAGAAATGCACTCCCGGTAGTAGCGTTTAATGCGGCCTCCGTCTGCCGCTGGACGTCTCATTATAACATGTGAGCGCCTCTGCTTTTAGTACCCCGGTGACACTGAGCGCCAGAGATTTTTAATTAACACCGCATATGCGAGAAAGGAAAACGTGGTGAATGCCAAACAACTAAAAAGAGTGGAAATGCCATTAGTCTAGTCCAGTCTAGCCTGCCAAAAAAGCAACACCTTTTTAAGGGTTTTTTTTTTAAAGAGAAAAATATCATTATAAAATGGTCCTTTTTAAAAACATGCAATAATAGCACATAAAGAACTCAACCATTGTTGTTACTTTTTTTGCTTCAGTGCAGTGGACATTGTCCTGTTCCTTCCCGTATGCAAATGGCTGAAGTCATACAGACACACGATGCATGTTAATATTATTACATTGTTGTTTGTGTTCAAATATACATTGCTGAAAGGGTTAACACCGTCTCATGTTATTAATCAGCCTGACAATGGCAGTTTCCTTAGTGCTAGCATTAAGTTAGGCGAGCTGACATGGTAATTTTAAACACAAAGCACATAATTGTCTTTGTTTTATGTTTACTTTGACAGTGAACTAGAAGTAGCAATGAAGATCTAAAACCCTTTTTTTTAATTGACTGCCAAACTGCTGCTTGCCCTTAAATCAGTTGAGTCTCCGCAACCATACTCTGTTCCTATCTTACATTTTTGCTCAGAGGTCGAAGCAAAAAAAAAAATAATAATAAATTGCCCAAATAGATGCTACTTGGTGTGAATTAGTCTTGTGTCTCCAGCCCAAGGTTACAAGCAGTAACGTGTATTGGCCTGTATGTGAGAGCAGCTTCATCACAGGTGAGTTCTCCTGGGCATCAAGGTCACTTCCCTTTTTTTTTAAGAGTCAGGCAAAAAGAGATGGAGCTGGGCCATTGTCTTTTTAGTCCTGTGTTGACGGAGGATCTTTGCACACCGTCTAAAAATAGCATAACCTCTGAATCTCCCACTTCCTGTCTGTGTGTACCTAATGCCGCTCTCTGATTGCGTTGCTTTAACACTAATCAGCTGCATGAAGCCGAGCACACATGCAGCCCTCAAGGACGGGCTAAACTTGCTTGTTCTCCCCTGAGGACAGAACTGCTACATCTGTCAATTCTTCAAGTGGGGCATCAAATCCAAAAAGGAAATGGTGGCGATTTTTTTTAAGCGTATGTTTGTCTCTCTCTCTCTCTTTCTCTCAGTACAAAGGAAGTCTTAAAAAAAGCGATGTTAAATGGCTGAAGCCATATTGTTATGAGCACATTTAACCAAGTTGTCGTCATTTCCCCAGAAAAACGTTTGACATGTTTGCAAGAAAAGGTTTGCAATTTTACGTGACTGAAAAAGTAATATTTGAAAAAAGTTTCCCTACCCGAATTGTGAAACCAAATTTGACATATGACAAAAACACTGAAATTGAACATGACTGTTGATGAACCACACTCTGCTGTTGGTCTGCAGATACGGCCGCGTGAACTACGTCTTAGCCCGACGCCTGGAGCTACTCACGGAAGTGGGGAGGTTTCAGGAGAGCTTGGGCGTCCCCGGTGATGTCTCCTATACCTGTGAGACAGCAGGACACTTCTACCTCTATCAGGTAAGCAGTTGCTTTTTTTTTTTGTTTGTTTGTTTCTTTGTTTTATGCCGTGGGAACAAAATCTTGCCTGCAAGCTGAAGTCTCATGCTATTTTGAGTTCACAAAAACCCCATGAATCCATCTTTTCCCGAGCCAATCACAAAGCAATAATGTATTTATGGGCGGGATATGCAATTGTAATGAAAACTTTTCACGGTTGACAATTAGCTTCTCCAACAAAGGACAATCATTCCCACGTGTGAGTTTGTGTCACCAGTAGTTTGTGTGTCACATTTAAACCGTGTGAGGTACTGTACGTTGCACTTTGTTTTGTTTATTCATTTTTTTTCAGTGGTGTGTAATCTTTACCCGTATTATTAGTAGGATTTATTTGATACCTTATTGTCATCCACTTGTTGCTATGTTTTGCCCGACACCGCAAATAACCTACGCAGAACCGGAGAGACGGTGTCAGCCTTCACTGTTTATTCCAACACCTAATTATCACCTGACTCTTGGGTCGTTGGAAAGATCTCCTCATTTCTATGCCGTTTTTTGAAGTTGCATGCCCTGCACATGACAAGCTCTGAAATAGAGATCCCCAGACTGCGTTGTAATGTGTTGCACAAATCCAATTCCAATGAAGTTGGGACGTTGTGTCAAACATAAATTAAAAAACAATGACAATGATGTGCAAATCATCTTCACCCTATATTTAATTGAATATCCTAACAAAAAACAAGATATTTAATGTTCAGACTGATAAGCTTTGTGTTTAGCAAATCATCATTAGCTGAGAATTTTATGGATACATTGTTAAAAAAAAAATGAAACCGTGACCGGGTCAGATTTACCGCTTTGTTACATCACTTTTTTTTTTTTAACAAGACTCAAGAAATGATTGGGAACTGACGACACTATTTGTTGAAGCATTGTCGGCGGAATTCTTTCCTCATTCAATTGTCCACTTCCTTAAAGCGCCACACGTTTTCAATAGGCGACAGACAGGTCTGGACTGCAGGCAGGCCAGTCTAGTACCCGCACTCTTTTACTACGAAGCCCCGCTGTTGTCACACATACAGCGGCTAGATATCGACACTGAGTTTCAAAATCGTCCATCCACACCCCTCAACCACCTCCACTCCGTCAACATTTTTTTTTTAGGAAGCATCATAATCTGGCGGTCGCCCTGGGCATCCACTCTGTTTAGCATGCTGTTGGAATTCAGAAAACACAAGTTACCTTTACTTTCACTTGCACTCATCAGTCAAGGTATTAATGTATTGAAATTGTTTTTTCATAGTTATTTAAAAAGATTGCGTAAAACCGAACTCCCGAGCCGCCTTGGTAAAGTCGCTGTCGCGACTTGCTTTCCTCAGAGGGTACAGATACTTTTAGACCGAGGCTGCCTGCTGGTTGGTTGAAGCCGCTTTATTAGGTTCACAGCTGGAGCACCCCCCAAGCGTGTGCCGATCTGCTCTCATTTGGCTTCAGAAAGAAAAAAAAAAAAAAAAAGAAGTTCAAGGCAAGTTGTCTGATGTAGCATTTGGAGTGGGCAGAAACGTCCGGAAAACCAACCCTCACACCACCATAGTGAGTGCTTAGATCCATCTGACAGTTCTGTGCTTCTTGTTTCGAGGGATTTCTTTTGTATTTAGAGGCCAAATAGAGGACATTTTAAAGAATTGACATCTTTTATATTGTGTACATGACAGACTCGATCCACAGATACCTGGTATCATTCAAAGGTCAAATAAAATCTGCATTGTCACAGATGTCATGTCCCTTCTTGTCGAAATAGTGTTGAGCCCTTGAACACAGAGGTGAATGCCTTAATTGCCTGCCATTTCTAAATGTTACATGCCGTATTTTTCTTTGTCCAACATTTTAAATTAAAGCATGTCAGTCACATGTCGGTCGTTTAATTTAAAATCCATACAATCTCAAAGCCTCAGTCACTGGCCCCGTACTTCTGGCCCTAGCTGTACGTAATGGCTCGTAACATCCGCCGCATGTCTTCTGCAGGTGATCTCCCGGTGGGAAGAGTACCTGAGCAAAGTGAAGCCCAAACAGGGTGCGGAGGCGGAGGTGGAGGCCGTGGCGGCGTTCTTCCCCTTCCACAAGTACTTCTCCAACGCTCCCCAGCCTGTGTTCAAGGGCCGCTCCTACGAGGAGGACATGGACATCGCGGAGGGCTGCTACCGGCACATTAAAAAGATATTTACCCAGCTGGAGGTAAGAACGTCATGCTCATAAACACTCACGCACATTCATTCCGGAATGACAGTATTATTTATAGAACTGCAATTAACGGTGGAGCTCATTCACGTAACCACAACAACAAATACCAGATGTGAACGTGTAATCAGCGTTGACGGTGGAGAGGCGCCTTGACTGGTCCCCAGTGTAAATAAATCATCACTATATTGACTATTTGCAGATATGATATCATGCTTCCAACAGCCAATACGGGCTGGAGGTGTTTATTTACTCACCTGCAGATGACGGGATGAAGGAATTGAGGGGAGGGCTTGATTTATAGCATTATAAAATTATTATATCATATATTGCCGATGTATTACAGTTCATATCAAGTGAAAGTGGAGTTAGTAGCTAGCGCCGCACAGTCTTTTGTTGAATTCGGTCCTCAATTGCTTGTGTAGAGTATGTGACAAATCATTTGGCTAAAACGCAGAAAAGACATGTACTGTCTCCACATCCAGTTACTTCAATTGAAGCCTTGGCAGCGGTCTCTCAGAGTGCTCTTGTTTTGCCTCTTTTTTCACTCTTATCATTTCTACTTAGCACATCAAGTATTCTTATAGAGATAACAATATGATATCAGATTTATGGGAACCGTGAGGAGGCCCTGCGAAAAAGCAATAAAGGCGTTATTGACTGGAGGTAATATCCCAACATGCCCGGTGACCTTGATTTATCCGGCCCCGTCACCTCTCCCACTTTCTCACTCCTCCTCCCCTCCTCCCTCTGCCTCGCCCATGCAGCAGCAGGACGCCCACTCTCGAGAGCTGAATTTGCGGATTTGTCTGCCATGTACAGTACAAATGTCACAACACGGAATGGGCTGAGACTCGGTGGCCTCCGTTGTAGGCTCCTTCCTGGTTCACAGAGAACAGCGTAAGATAACACGGCTGGACCATTTTTAATTCCGGAGCAAGAGAGATTGTTCAGTCAGCGTCCCAAAAATATCTTATTAAAAAAAATCTGAAAAATAGAAAAGTCATACTTCATCCCGTGTGCATCATTTATTCATTAGAGTTAGCAGGCTACTTCCTGATTCATGATGCACTGCAAAACACAACCTCGGGTTGACAAATGTACCTTCTTATGTTACTTTCTACTCTGTTCAGCCATTTGCTGAAAAACTCAACCTATTATAGCCTTTCTGAAATGCCCTAAGATGCGCCACATAATAGTATCTAGTGTCAAGGAAGTACAGTGTTCGTTTGACTTAAGTTCAGTTCATTTCATCACCCCACTTTAACGCAAAACACTTGTGTTTCAAATCATGTTTTCCCACTGAAATGAATGAAACTGTCCTGAATTCGTTCCATAAAATGCCAATAAAAATTTCTGTAAAATGTTTTTATAAGAATATCACCCTACACTATTGTTCTGTATTTTTAAAAAAAGTACACTAATAACATGGAATGATTTTTTATTTTTATTTTTTTAACAATCATTTTGAACCTGTGTGTGCATGTGAACTCCGTCTGGCCCAGACCCATCGGGCTTAAAAGTAAACCTCATAAATATTGGAGGTTGTGATTGGTTTGATATTTCGACGAAAATAGTAATACATCAAATATTTATGACCCACCGTGTGGTCCTGGTCACCGCCCCCCCCCCCACACACACACACACACACATATTCCTCTTTCCAAGCAATATTGCCTTGTTCTCTTACACCCACACCCCCCATTCAGGCTTTGTTTCCTTCTTCGCTAACATAGATATGGATTTGCCGATTTGCCTGGTGATAACCACACACTTGCACTTTATCTCAAGCGAGCATCGCGATCGTAACGCGCCAGTGGGGTCAATCAGCGATAACCACTCCTTCTGCAGCACTTCATCATGACAAAGAGCAGAGTGTACTGAGACTTTGAGGCAGAATGATCTTTTCAACCGCTTATATACATTTTTTTTTTTTTATAGCTGAACCTGAGGTCAAAAGCAATACTGTCAAACATTTTTTTCACGTATGAAATGGAAATAATCCATTCCGAGGTCAAAATGTTGCTATTATAAAGCTTTAGTGAGCTGCGTTGGCAGTTTTTAACATATTAACATTTGGTTGGGCGCTGATGTCTCACTGTTTGAAGAGCCTCTTTCTTCTTTGTTGTGTTATCATCCATCATCTGGTACAGCAATCCTCTTATCCATCATCCTTCTCAGCAATCTATCATTTTGCCAGCATCACTTACTGAAAAGTGAAGTTGGATAGTTAGACTGCAAAAACCGCCGTCTTTGGTGGCCAATTTCTTTTAAAGTCTGACCTTGCGTCCCGTCTCCTCCGGTAGGAATTCAGGGCTTTCGAGCTGCTCAGGAGCGGACTGGACCGCACCAAATACCTGCTGGTGAAAGAAGCCAAAATCATCGCCATGACCTGCACGCACGCTGCCCTCAAACGTCATGACCTGGTAGAACTGGGTTTCAAGGTAAGACCGCCTAATCCCTCTCGGTGGTCTTTATTTCCGTAGCTCATGTCGGTGTATTAAAGTTGCTCATTGTCCTCATCAGTACGACAACATCCTGATGGAGGAAGCCGCTCAGATTCTGGAGATCGAGACCTTCATCCCACTTCTCTTGCAGGTATTCTTCACTTTTGACTTTCGAGAAAAGTGATTATGCGAGTGTGGTCCTCGTGCCACTATGGCTCCCTCAAGTGGTACTTGAAAGAATAACCACGCAAGTACAGTTCAGTTGTCCCATAAAAAATAGTCAACAGCGCTTCTCGTTAAGATTTCCATTGGCGTAAATTGCTGTCGACGACGTGTAAAGAATTAACGATAAAGGCCAAATAAACCAAAGCACTACAAATAATACAAGAGTGTGCCCTGAGTATCCTTGTGTTGTGTTCATGATCTGATCTACTGCCCGGCCCTCAAATTTTACCCCGGACAGTACGACGCCCATCATCAAGCCTCCCACCACCTGACTCTCCGTGTTCATTACTGCCTGACTGATGGCCGCCAGGCAGAGTAATGACGCGTTTCTTTGGTAGTTGCGCCTAATTGTCCGTGATAGCGCTAATGTCTGTTTACAGATGAGATCATTAAGCACATCAGCCCGCGCAACAACCACGCCAGAGCTCGTCTCTTTAAGATGTGCTTTGTTTTTTTTGTGGGGGTTTTTTTTTCCCCCTTCCTGAATGAGTGAGTCATACTTAACTGGCAGGTGTATGTCAGAGAAAGATGAAATCCTTCATTCCCCCCACGACCTCCTCGCCGTGAAGCCAATACAAATTATAACAGACCCTGTCATGCTTGGGTGATATTTTGCATAAGGCAAACCCGCAGCACCCCAGACACAACATGGAGGGAAAAATGTAACTGTGGCTACAATGTAGATATAGTGAATCCCCATGTATCACAGGGGATACGTTCCAGATGTCAAATCTGTTTTTCCGTGCTGGCAGAACCCAGAGGATGGTTACAGCAGGCTGAAACGTTGGATCATGATCGGCGACCACCACCAGCTGCCCCCCGTCATCAAGAACATGGCCTTCCAGAAGTACTCCAACATGGAGCAGTCACTCTTCACTCGCTTTGTGCGCCTGGGCGTGCCAACAATCGACCTGGACGCGCAGGGACGTGCGCGTGCTAGGTCGGTCGCCCAATGGGACCCGCTTCGTATTTGTGGCCTTGTCTCGTGATTTTTAACACGCGTCCGTGTCGCTTGCCCCCTTCCAGTCTGTGTAATTTGTACAACTGGCGCTACAAGCACCTGGGGAACCTGCCGCACGTCCAGCAGCTGCCCGAGTTCCAGGTACCCAACCCCGGCCTGACGTTTGACTTCCAGCTCATCAACGTGGAGGACTTCAACGGCGTGGGCGAGTCGGAGCCCAACCCTTACTTCTACCAGGTCAGTTCAGGCAGCCTTGCAATCTGGCCTGTCCAAACAACCATTCAATGCAACATGGATTTCATACTTTCCTCAAACGCAATCTATTCATAACAAAAGCCATTTCTCTCGTGCTACACCAGCACACAGATCACCGCCACCGTGTTTCCTTTTGACAGTTGTAAAATGTACAAAAGATGAATTGTTTGTAATATGTGCATGGAAAAATGAGAGGGCAGGAACTAATAAATTATATTTTGCACCCTCCCGAAAAATCTGCAGTTATCCATAAAGCGCGTCGGGTAGAAAATGCTACTCCGGTGCTAAATCATGAGTCTCCGCGCCAACCAAGAAATTAAAATGTCCCCGTTCCCGCTTAAATGCATCACGTAAATGTCATCTGGTGGACAGCGTGCAGGCTCGTGTTTCCCTGAACGTTGCGATTGTTCCAAAATGCAGACCATGTGCGCTTCTCAAGCCTCCGGGTCACATGAACCTCCACTCTGTTTGACTGTTGCCATTTTCCGCGCTCCTTCAGGGAATCACCCACGATCCCTGACTTGGACAAGGCGCAGGCACACTGGACACAAGCTGAGCAGACAGTAACCGACATGTCCTGCTTTGCACTCTCAACCAAATACTGTTTATCGTCAAAAGAAAGAAAAAAAAAAGAGGCCTTCGCTCTAATAGATGCCGTACTTCGTGACTGTGGGGTGTGTCATCGACTTGCACAAATATCCCGGATCTTTAAAAAACATCGCTCTTCGTTAGCTTTCAAAATGACACTTGAGGACATTTACACTCGAACATCTGTTTGAAGAACTGCAGTAATTCAGTGTTGATCATCTGGAGTAGCGGTGATGTGATGTGGAATATTTAATTTATCATTTGGATCCACCCTTCTCTCCCTTTTGCATCATATGTAGTTTTCAACTGGCCTTGTGCATCATTCGCTAGACTTTGTTGTCAAGATTTTGCGCTTCTCTGGAGTGATATGCTAATGAAGCCCCCTCTATAATTAAGAGGACCGGCGAAGTCTAATTACCGCCTCGTGTTACTGTTTACTTCTGCTGCGCATAACGGTCAAAACGCGTTTAGTTATCTGTCTGGTTAGATTGTAAGGTTACGTCAATACGATCACAGCCTCGAACCTTAACACTGGGCAAGAAAAATGTCAGCATAGCGTAAACCATCTGAACGTGCGCCATTAGCAAACAAAGCGCTAACAAAGTCACACTTCCTGAGGTGCGACTGGTGTGGCAGGATTCCGAAACTGTTGATGAGGCTGCATCGATAATTAGCAAAGATGTGAGGCTTGCGGTGCTGGCTTAATTGAAACAGAATGAATAATGCATACCGCTGGCCATCCTTTTTTTTCTCTCTCTTTTTGCCACATTTGAAGGGAAGAGGGGAACCTTGGACAGAGTATATTTATGCTTGGGATTTAGTTGAAATTGGGTTGAACTTGGGTTCAAAAAAAAAAAAGAACCCTCAAAGCAGCTTGGCAATTCGAAACGGCAATTGTCCTCCACAGATGCATCCTTAACAATTTTCACTTGTCTCTCTCTTTCCACGCAAAGAACCTGGCAGAGGCCGAATATTCCGTGGCTCTGTTCATGTACATGCGTCTGTTGGGCTACCCGGCCGACCGCATCAGCATCCTCACCACCTATAACGGGCAGAAGCACCTGATCCGAGACGTCATCAACCAGCGCTGCGCCAGGAATCACTTCTTCGGACAGCCCAACAAGGTAAATCTCCACTTAGCTGTCAACGTCACATCCGCAGCGGAGGCTTGTTGCCGCCCATCTCAACAAAGTGGGGGCGTGAGAGCGTGCACACATAAGATTAAAAAGGATCGTGCACGGAGCAACGGCAGCTCCGACGTCTGTCAGGGATGCCATGGGCTTTTTCTGGAGCCAGCCCACATTCTCCACGTCGCTGCTTGCCAATGTTTTGTTTTTTTCCACACACACACACACACACTGCCTCAGGTTAAGCTTACTGCTCGCCTCCTTCTTCCTTCCAACCCACAATTGTTCCACCTTCTACTCATATGAAGTCCAAAGAATGCAAATAGGGCCCACAAGGCGTCGTTAGGGTGTGGGTCAGCGTGCCTCGGGAGGTATTGTGTGTCCCATAAGATTTGGTATAAAATAAATAAATAAATAAAAAACGAGTTGAAGAATTTTATTCTTCACAGAATTCATAATACGCATACACGTTCGTTTGAAATTTTAGGTGTTATACATTGTCCACTAGGATTTGCACTCGTGTTAGCCACTTTCACACTGCATTTCCTGTAAATTGTTGTGTAAGAGGTGGGCAGAAGACGCCAAAGAGCACCTTCACACCTCCGATGCGGTTTGCTCTTTTAATATCAATTTTAATCATGTCCGATGATGTCGGCACGACAGCTACAATTTCAACACAAAGGCATAACGGCACGCGGGCAGTGATTCTCGTTTCTCTTTCTGTTTTATGTAGTAATAAACATTATATTGCTTTTTTTTTTTTTTTTAAGGGGGGTTGGGGGGGAGGGTGACATTTTAGCTTGGCAACAGCATCTCTCAGCATTCACATGACTGTCATGTCTTTGTCTTTTTCAATGTATTCTGTTGTGACAGTCAGTCAGCAATTGTGCTTGGTCATGCTAAATGTCCCGCGACGTTATAAAACTGCCAGTGTCATTGGGTGCGCTGCTGGCTTTAGTCAGAATGCGTGCCTCATGACAAGCTGATGGGGCGGGCAGGAGAGCTGGGGACTGGGTGGGAGGCACAGGAGGGGGGTGTCTGACAAGGCTGGGAGATCTGCTGAGGAGAAAGAAAGATGGCCGCAGAAGGAGATGGACATTTAAAAGGTCACTGTGCCTGAGCGCTGGCTCCACCGTGTACCGACAATGCGTCATCGTGGCCAAAATGGAGAAAATGTCAGTGGCCAGCCCGCGTTACTGCTCGGATTCTAATTAGAAAACAGATGTAATGAGACCCAATGCGGGAGCTGCGTCAAACTCAAGGCTCGACACCTGGTGCTATTTTCCCCTTGTCCTTTAGCAAATGCAGCCAAAACAAGCAGACATAATATTCTGTTCATCTGCCCACGTGCTAACTGTTACCAGGCATCTTTTACTCTTGTGCGGGGGGAGGAATTTCCCTGCAGCAAACAGCTGACCAGTCATGCCAGTTTAAATGCTACTACGTTCCATCCCACACAGGATCTTTGGCAAAGTGCGTTAATTCCTTATGGAATCAAAAAAAAAAAAACTTGCAAGTAGAAGCATTTTTTTGAACCAATTTGATTTTACTACTCTTTCAGCGGGTGATGTTTTTGTACATTTTATCGGCCAATCTAAAGTAGTTGAAATGGCGTGCTCTCTTTGACGATGCATTGTTAATGGTTGAGCAAATGCGCTGTTTTGGAGGGTCTCCTGAAAAGTGATGATTTTGGAGGTGCGAGGACTCATTACACTTGCACTAACAAAGCTAAAATGAAGGAAGCGAGGTGGACGCAAATGGCCGGCATAGAGCCAAGAGGGCTGAACTATTTTTAGAATGTACCCCAATTATGTCACCAGACACATCATCCACTGTAAACAAATAAACAAATCCCTCTTCCCGTGGGAGAAAAAAATGAGAGTAACCTTCATGATCTCTGCTCATAGATGATATTGGTCACACGCGGATGGTAAACAGTCAACTGTTGGCCCAGTTGAACTCGATTGCTATCCAAAAAAAGCAGCACCATTTTTTTTTTCTCGCCTCAAATAAATAAATCCACACATCGTCTTGAAATTCCAACATCTCAGTCAGCAATCCCAATGGCGGGATTGTGTCATTTGTAACCTACTTGGATGGTGTGATTTAGAACACGCGTGCCATCCTCCCAACCGCAGCCGTACCCGACCAGCACGTTATTGCCCCCGGGTGCTGCACCTGTTCCGCACAGCAACAAGAGACCTAAATAATACTGGCCCGCCATCACGTTAGCCCTGTCGCTCGACTCATGCTGGCTTCAGCTTGTGGCATCAGCGTGATGCTTGCTGTGTTTGTGAGCCACTTTGGCTTCTCTGTACTGCCCAGTGTCCTATTGATCCACGTCAACCTCTGCGTCCTCCTCAAATGTTTTATTTAATAAACACTCAACATGGAAGTGTTTCTGTTATGTGGGTTCACACACCGACATAGCACCAAGCGGGGAAGCGACATATTGGGCTATCCTGAAGCATAGCCGCGGTGTCCGGAAGCCCGTTAGCCTGTGAGCTGGTTAGCGGCTCATGCCTCTGGTCACGGAGGGTAAAAGACTGGCAACGACTCGCTAGGCTCTATTCTAGCCACCCGCATATTTTTCGGGATGTACTCCGAGCATAAGATAGGTGTTAGTTGTAAAAATGTATTTAACTGTTGAGAGATTAGCGGGCTTTTATTTTTTTTTTTAAACTATCACAAAGAAATAATGCTTATGAGTTGTTCAATACGGCTTCCAGTGGGTGTATAGAATTTCAAACTACACGGAAAATACTAATGACAAACAGCAAATCAATTTTGGAACTAATCTTTGACATAATCAATGTCGGTCTGTTCGCATCGGTTGTATAATTAGGTTAGTTGTTAGTTTCTTTTTGGTTGTTTGGTTAATTTGTTGGTTGGTTTATTAGCTAGTTTCGTTTTAGGATGCTTAGCTAATTCCTTTTATGTTTTTTGGTTTGCTAGTGTGTTGGTAATTCAGTTGTTGCTTTGTTGTTTGGTTCATTGGTTGGTTTGTTAATTGGTTAGCTAGCTTCTTTGTTTTATTGGTTAGTTTGGTGGTTGGTTGGTTATTTAATTAGTACCTTTGTTGTTTAGTTGGTTGGTTAGTTTCTATATTAGGTGTTTGGTTGGTTAATTTGTTGGTTCTTTGGTTAGCTAGTTTGTTGGTTAGTTGAGTCTTTCTTGGTTTGCTAGTTGATTGGTAACATAGTCCCTTTGCTGTTTGTTTGGTTGGTTTGCTTGGTATGTCCTTTTTTAATTAGTTTGTAAATTATTGGTTCATTTGGTTTTTTTGCTTTGTCAGTTTGTTGGATCACTCACTCACCGCATGACACGAAAGCTTCATCGCCAATTTTCTTAAAATTTCGAGCCACAAGGCCCGAGCTTTCAAATAGACTCATCACTCAATGTATCAAAGTACAGTGGGTGTACATTCATAGTTGCATTTTCTTGATTTCAAAGCGTTGTTGTGCTGCCGGCTTTTATGTGAGCCATCGAAGTATCCTTGGTGCACACTCTTGCCGTGACGGGATTACCACCGTGTCAAAGCAAATTGGCTGACTCGTTCCCCCCTTTTTGCCACCACTTTTCACTAATCCCTGATCCTGTAGCAGCCCTGACTCCCCCTTGAGTCTCCGGGGTCCAGGTAAGAGACAGAGTGGCGGCAAATGCCCCCGTAAGCCTTCTTAGAGACAACAGTGTGTCACGCGGTGATAACACCCACACAAACGCAGACACCTTCTTGTATCTTTGGTGAAGGATTTTTTTTTCCCCCCCCTCAGGCTAAATCTCACTGCTGAGCTAAAATGCACTCTCATTTACTTTGCATAGAGGAATCGGCTCAAGCGCTTTTATTCGATTTGGGTGCTCAGTAACAACACTGTGGTGTGTCTTTACAGGTGACGACTGTCGACAGGTTCCAGGGTCAGCAGAACGATTATATCATCCTCTCGCTGGTCCGAACAAAAGCTGTAGGACATCTCAGGTAATAACGTTTGGAAAATGTATCCTTTGCTCTCTCAGAATTGTATTTTTTTTCCATTGTGTGTCTTTTGAGATGGTCATCTGAAGACCTTTTTTGTTTCTCATTTTTATCAGATGAGAAATCAATCTCTGATCGCGGTTTGTTGGTTAGCTGGGTAGTTTGTTTAGTTAGTTGGTTATTGTGTTTTTTTCCCGTTGGGTTATTTGTTCACAGATTGACACAAAACTATATTCACAATTTCCACAAACTGCCAAGAAACAATTTGAATTGGAAAATCGGTTTTGATTTGACTGAACGGCTCGGAATCATTACAATTTTAAAATGAACTGTACTTCAGTCGACAAACAAACCACTACGGTCCCCCACAATTTTCATTCAATTAGATGAGTGTTCAGCAAGCGGCGCATCTGGAGATGACTGCAGAGAGATGCCATTGTTCTCCGCTAATTAAGTCGAACATGGAGCCGAGACAAAGACTTGCAAAGGTCCGACTTGTAACAGTCATTTAGAGGAGCCGTCATTCTTTGTCCTCTCAGTTCAGTCCGCATTTTTCACTTTTTCATCTCATCTCCCTCGCCGTCTTCCCGCCTCGGGAACTGATACTCCTTCCCTTCTCAGCCACCGCAAGGTCTCGTCTTGTAAGGGCGGATAATTGAGACCCAACAATACTTTGCCGGCCTGAGGCCGGAATATGCCGTCAACCTGCGCAGCTCGCCGCTTTGGCTCAGCAACTTTCACCCGCGCTCACATCGCACTGTCAGGAAAAAGAAGCTAGATAGACAATAAGTCATCCTTTTTTGCAGCTAAATACATGCCCCCCACCCACTCTTTGCTGCGGGGAAACTCTTAAACCTCTATTCCCCAATGTAAGCAAGGAAACAACAAAATATGTTACAGGCCGCAGGATAAAAATTTTGGCGAGCTCCTCTTTCGTATCATTTGCTCGATCTTGTCTCCTACTGGTTGTGACACCCTTTTTTAAGCCATGAATTGATGGAGCCTTTTCAGGTGTTAATCGTGTGTCATTTTTTTCCCCCATTGTCGGTTGTTAAATTATTGGTTTGGTCATTCCTTTATTTACTGGCTCACAGGAGAATGCCAAAACTACACAGGCTATTTCCGGCTATTTTTTTGCCATGTCAAGTCTTTTTTTTTTTTTGCCTATTTTTCGGGATGGCATACCCGCCGACGGGCCACTCAGCACTGTCTTATATTCCCCACCCCCCGCCCCCCTCTTCTTTCCCAACTCTCTCCCTCCTGGCAATCTGCTGCCGTGACAACCACAGGAAGTACAGCCGACCATATGACAAGCCAACCCTTTCATTTCGTGGGGAACATTCCTGCACACACACACACTCACACAGTTTGACAGAGATGCACAGATGCAGACACACTCTGACTTAGACGCACACACACACAGTGCTGGTCCACTTTGCCCTGGTGTGTCACACAGCGCTGCCCAGGTGGGCGTCTCTTGGTCGGTGCCATGTCCACAGGCTACCGTGCGCCCTGATTGGCTCTTCTCCTTTCATCGCTCATTCCTCATTGGTCGTGGTTGTTGTACTTTGTCTCTGTGGAGTTTTGTTGGTCCCCCCACATTTGGCTTCACAAGGACCGCATCTTCAACTCACCAAGCACCCGCAAGACATTAATCCTCTTAATCAGATGGACGTATTTTGCGCATTTTGTTTACTAAAAAAAAAAAAAAAAAAAAAAAAAAAAACGGTCATGCCAGACTCCCCTTCGGGCTGAAAATGCGTTTAAAGCAATAAAAACTCAAAATGAGTGTCACACCTAAACAAAAGCCCCCCCACTTGAAATGTTCAGACGTCATCCAAACACAAGATGAGCTGGTTAATGGCCCTCATTTAAGTTGCTCCATTAAGCTCCTCCAATGCTTCAAAAAACGACTAAAATGTCACTCAAAACGGCCTAAAGGCCCAATAATCCTCATTTGGATCAGCAGCAACTTCCGATACGTTCCGGCATGCCCGAAAAGTCAACCCATTTTTATAAGCGTGTCCTGATGAAACTGGATGCATTTGTACCACTTTTCACCAATTGACACAAGATCCGGTCGATAAAAAAAGTCAACGTGACTGAAATTGAACAGGAAGCTTGTGGTTCAGAAGTGGACATTTTGGTCGATTTCTCCGGCTCGTTATTTGATCTCAAATCAGCCCCAGTTGGAAGCCTTTGACGAGTTTGGACTTGCCATTTCATTTTCAAATAATTTGACGCATTGCGGTGACATCTGCGTCGTCACCGCCACAAAACACTCTCCGGCCTCTTCGGCCACCCACTAATCCTCCCGCGCTCTCCTCAGGGATGTGAGGCGACTGGTGGTGGCCATGTCCCGAGCGCGGCTGGGCCTTTACATCTTCGCCCGGGTGGCGCTCTTCCAGAACTGCTTTGAGCTGACGCCCGCCTTCAACCAGCTGACGGAGCGCCCCCTGCAGCTGCACATCCGGCCGCATGAGTACTACAGCCAGGAGCAGCCGGTACGTCGGATGGATGGATGGATTGGGTGGATGGATGGGATAGATGGACGGATAGACTCATGGGATGGATGGATGGGCATATTGGAAAGATGGACGGGATGGAGAGATAGATCGGTTGGGTTGGATGAGGATTGGATAGATGCACGGGCGGATGGGTTGGATGACGGACAAAAAGACTGATGGATGGATGGATGGATGGAGTAGGTACTCCGTGTCCACCGCCTGTCTTGGCTCTATATGCAAATTCAGTCTCCCCCTTGTGCTGTGCTCTCAAGTCTTACTTCCAGCCCCCCTTTTCTATTAACAGCATTCTGTAAGCTTGGGAAAGTACGAACCCCAGTTATTATTAACCCCCCCTTCCCAAAGGTCAGATGTCAACCCCCCCACAATCTCCCAAAAGCCCATCGCATCGGTCGTCTGGTTCAACATGTCTGGCCCTCGAAGCATGTATTGGCGCGCGTGTCCAAAATAGGCCCGGGGGTCGCTGACACTTCCTGTGACCGGAGAGTGTTGGCTCGGCTCCACCGGGGGGGACAGCTCTTTTGGGCACGCACATGTGGCCCCCGCTTAAGCACTCAGTAAAGCTCAGTCTGGAAGCCAGCCCCACCCCAAGCCCACCCCACCACACGCCGATGTAGATTCCAAGTCTTATGGTGGCTGGCACACTGCGCCGAGCTGTCATGGTCAACAATTCCAGTCAGGCGTCTACTGTTTTAAAAAACAAAAAGAAATGCCTCCCTTTTCCCCATTGGGGAAAAAAAAAGAACAACAACTAACACGGCCTCCAATCTATTCGACGCCTTGCCTCTGTTAATCGTCGAGCACGACATCCAGGCTAATTATGAACATGTACAATAACTGCCATGCCCAACCGCATTGCTTTTTTTCCCTTCCACCGTGTCACAACGAGAATGTTGACTGTTTTTTTTTTGTTTTGTTTGTTTGTTTTGTTGTTGTCGTCATTTACAGAGAGATGCTTCAGACCAGCCGGACCAGGTGGTTCAAAACATGCCTGAGATGGCCAACCTGGTGTACAACATGTACATGCACATGATGCAGACCTCACACAAGTACAGACAGGTAACAAACGCTCCTTAAATTATTGAGTCGGGGTTCGATTGGATGCTTGAATTTGTCGCCATTCAAATTTCAATTGTCACTCTCCCTCTTCAGCAACAGCAACAGCAGCAACTAGCCAAGCCTCCGCTGCAGGCCGAGCCAACAGACAACTCGGCGGCCAGCTTGAAGGACGGGGCGACGGCCCCGGAGCAGGAGGAGGCGGCAACGGGCCCCGAGCATGATGGGGCGGCGGCCCCGGAGCAGACCCCCATGGAGACGGAGAGCCAGGACGGAGCAGGGGAGATAGCGAAGGGAGAAGGCGACGCGGCCCACCAAAGGTCTGAGGCCGACGCCAGCGGGCAGGAAGTAAAGCAGGAAGCGAACAAGATGCCCGAACACCCTGGACGGGACAGCGACAGCGACGAAGAGAATGAGGACTGTCGAAAGGGAGGAGATGAAAAGCAATAATGGAGGACACTTAGTTGGGACTACTTGAGAGGACAAAGTGGATCGTTCTTTTTTATAACCCTGGTTAATCATCATGTCACGCCCATTTTTAGTCATTTTGAATAAAAAGAAATCAATAAATACAAATGAGAAATGTTCTTTATTGATTCACATCGGACACATTATTGGGTACACTGGCTCATTCACATTCAGATATTCGCATGAGAATTTCAGCCTGTAACGAAATAGTATTTAACTGAAGTTGAATGAATTTGTATATTTGTTACTGTTTTTTTTTTGGTAATTTATCATAGGTACATTTTGAATTGAATTGGAACTTTTTTTTGCCACATATAAGCTGCGTAATGTTACAGTAGCTTCCAACGTTCTGCTTTTTCATAGTTCTGACTCCATACTTTTTTATACAGAGTATTTTAATTTTCTTGCAGCAACTTTTGCAATTTAATTTTTGTTTGACCATTTTTGACAACATCCATAAAAATGCAACTTTATCCCAGCTAAATGTTGACGGATTAACAGATCAGAAATTGTCCGTTGCAAAGCCTCACAATTTATTTTTTTTCTCCCCGTGATGGGGGGGGGGGTCAACCCCATGACTGCAATCTTAATGTTGTGTAGTCACATGAATACGAGCGTTGTGTAACATCCTCCTTCTGGCCTCTCACTAGGACTTGTGTGTTCGCCCTCCTGGCACTAACAGCACCTCGGCGTCGGGCTCAATTATTTCATTTGAGTCGGTGGGACGCGAGTTGCGGGGCAACCGACGACCGAAGAACGAATCTGCTGCTGCTCCTGCGCTGAAGGTGAACATGTCTTATCTTGTCCCGCGACAGGTACTGATTGGCTTACATTGCTACTTTTTCCTGCCCGAGCGCGCGCTTCCTAATGACGTGGAGCGGGACGTAGCGCTGCTCAAAGTGTGCTGCGACAAAAGTGTTTGGGTTAAGATTGGGGATGCGCTCGGGTAAGGTTCGGTTCGTGTTTCAGTTCAGGGTGGTTCCCGTTACTGTTTGGGTAGGAAGTGAAAATAAGTTGTGGAATATGACACACGAGCAGTTCAACCACGCGGATGGAGCGCCTTTGGTTCCTCATCAGGATGAGTCATTCGTGTGAATGTAGCAGACTGGTGAGACGCTGAAGTCTGAGTGCTCGCTTAGCAGTATAGTGAGAGTAGTCTTTTTTTTTTTTCATTGGATATGTGTGATTTGATGACATTCACAAAAATATATGACATTGTTTTATTGTCCATAACCGGTTATTCGATCAAATGAGTCCTTTTCATCAAATGTTTTTATTATCATATTGATCAGGAGGGCTTTTTGGAGCCAAATTCTACTTTTTGATCAACCAACCTCCCGCGATCGCCCAGTTACATCACATTTACACTCAGCACTTGGTTTGTTTTTCCCCTGAAAGCTTGAGGGCGTTTGCTTTTGACCACATTTTTCACAGTGTTATCTGGGAGACAAAATTACAACAACACTGCGGAATGACTTTGCATGGAGAATTAGTTTGGGGGAATGAGCAGTCTTCAAACAGGAGTCTGTTATCACTGTTGGCAAGTGATGCCAGCTCATCTGCTCTTAGGCCACAGTAAAAAGGGACGCTAAAACCAAACGTTTTTCAAGTATTGTTTGTAAACTCATTCAGTAATACAACGTGGAATCATTTTATAAAAAATTAACCCCAATACCTGTTTTGCAAACCAACACAAACTTTGGTGAACATGTAAAGAGATGCAACAGAAAGTCAGCCATTTTGGTTCAAAGCCGCCATTTTGAGCAAATGCCAGGGCTTCGATGAAAAGAAAAAAACATTTGCCAATGAAACTAGTCTGACTGAATGAATCATATTTACGTGAAGATATCTATTTTAACAGGACACACAAAAAAGTGTCGAGGAAGCTTTGCCTAAAATTTAAGAGGAAGTTACCGATTTGGGTTATAAAATCAAATTTGGGAGTGAATCACAGGGCTCGAAAGTTTGGAAAAAAAATAATAAATTAGACCCGCCACCAGTTTTACAGCTCCAAACTGAATTTGGTGCACATGTTCACCATAGCAAGGCGCATAAAAAAGTCTCAAGGACCTTTGCCTGAAATTGAACAGGAAGTCAGCCATTTTGGTTCTAAAACCCAAATATTGGAGTAAATTCCAGGCTTCGAAATTTTTGAAAAGAATAGTCCCTTACACCAAGACAGAATTTGGTGCACAAGTTTATCAGGGCAAGGCACACGAAATAGTCTCAAGGGCCAATGTCCAAACTTGAGCAGGAAGGATGTTGGTTTTAAACAGTCATTTTGGGCCGTTTCCATGGCTTGTGTGTTAACTAAGTCCTGCTAGGATTATTTATTACCATTTCCATCTGCTTTGGGCACAACACAGCGTCAAAATCCACTGAACATTTTAAGGAGTCGCCATTGAAGCTTTTGAAACGATGCTAACATTTATGTTTTGTTTTGTTTCCAGAGCAGGATGGCAAACGCCAGCTCGTGTTTGTGGTGCCTGGTGTGGCTGGTGCTGCTGCTGTTCTTGGGCTGGCCCATCGGCATCACCCTAGGGGGTCTCTACGGCCTCATCAGCCCCCTCACCACCTGCCTGGGCCTGGACCGACTCTCCGACCTGCTGCTGGAGGGTGCCAACCTGGGCCGCACCTGCGCCCTCAACATGAGGCACTGCAAGCCACTGTGTTGAGGTTTTTTTTTTGACCGTGTCCCTGATGCCACGGCGATGTCAAAAAAGGTTGACACGATGGCGGGCGTGAACATGGAAGCGAGCATGTGTTTGTCATTCGGCGAGCTTGAAAGGGGCTTCACAGTGTCGAATTCGCGATGACGCTGCACGGAGGAGATAAGAATTGAACAATGGCGACGCTCTGACTTGTAAATGCAAACTTCTAATGCGATTAAACCTGCTTTGAATTGGTGCCTGCGTTTGCTGACTGAATGTTTCTTCGTCACGTTGGTTCATGGGAGGAACTGGCAAAAGCTTTACGCTTGGCCTTCCTTACATACTTGCATTTTTTTTTTTAGCATTTTCCAATTATTCATTTTCTTAGAGAGATAGAAAATTAAAATATTTGGTTACTTTTAAACTTTTTCCTGGTAAATTTTCTCCTCTTTTATTCTTCTCATACTTTTTTATTCATGTCAATGGAAGTGTTTCTATTCATAGAAGTAGTTAGTGAGGATTTGAAAGCTCTTCCAAACATTTTGACACGGGGGATTTATGCCTCACTGACTTATTAATCGCCACAAGGAGAAAAACAAAAGTACTGTACCTCACTTTCTCCTTCATTTCTCCTTTAGTTTCTTTCCTCACTTTAATTCTCCCTCCTTTCATCATATTTCTATTTCACCTTTTTTTAATGATATTGTATTGTCATTTGATTAAAAATGATTTTACTGATCTGGTATTTATTTTGAATTGATGTATTATTTTTTTCCTTCAATTGTATTCTTTATTTTGTATTAGTAATTGCGAGGTAGAGGAAAATAAATAAGGTGAGATTAATCTTAAGGGTTCAATCGAGTATCGGTTTAAAGGTAATGCTGTGCTGTTTTCGACATTCTACGCTCCATTCTGACTTTGTATTGACATTTTCTCCTCTACTCTCTACTCGCGTTGAGGTAAGTGAACTTGGCCTTTTGACACCCGATGGTATCCCCGACTCCTTAAAACCGCAGCGTTTAAGCGAGGACAGCAAAGTATTTGAAATATTGTTTTGACACCAAACTGTCTGTGTTTTCGCTGATTCCAAACATCCCGGGGACATACGACGTGTGCCAGAAGATTAAAAAAAAGAAAAGGAAAAAAAAAAAACAGCAGCAAGATACGCCTGGAGGCGGACACACAAGGTAGAAATAATGAACTCGAACTGAACAAGGAAACAGTCGTACACGATTTCAGATGAAACACAGGATCACATTTTAAAGATAGTTGTTGTTCAACACGTTGACTATTTTTAACGATTCAATTTTGAAATACTGACTGACTTAACTTTTTTAGTGTTGAGTTACATGAAGTCTACAGTAAATACTGTATTTTCCGCACAATAAGGCGCACCAAAAAGCATTCAATTTTCTCAAAAGTGTGCCTTATATCTGATGTGCCTTACTAATAGATCAATATTCTGATTCCTTGGACATAGTATTTTAAATATTCTGTCGAGCGCTTTCTTACAGCTTCAGTGGTTGTGAAAGCGCCATATAAAAAGAGCTGTTGTACTACTATACGTGTAAAAACACAAGGACGACGCCACTGCTTCATACTCACTGCGCTGGAGCAAAGTGGACCGACTACGGCAGTGTTGTGGTTTCAGCAGAGAGTTGCGCAAACAAAGCTCTCCGCTCTTTTCCTCTCATCTCCCCTTTCTTTTTTGGGAACGGATTAGAAAGGCTTCTCGCTTTCCTTTGAAACGTTTAGTGTGTATTTCAAGTTTTGGCCTCATGCGATCACATGTTCACCGGACACCTCCAATCCCAGCGATTGGATTTGCCCTCCTCCAATTCAATAAATTAAAAATCTGACCGTTTTGGGTGGAACCGTCTCCTTGGTCCGCATTCCTTGGCATGCAACGATTCCTTGGCATGAAACAACCATGTATAGTAAGGCGTTTTCAGCCGAAAAAAAAACCGACCATGTATAGTAATGCGTTTTTGGCCGAACAAAACGACCATGTATAGTAAGGTGTTTTTAGCCGAAAAAAAATGACCGTTTTTCGCCGAAAAAAAAGACCATGTTTGGTAAGGCGTTTTGAGCCGAAAAAAAAAACGACCATGTATAGTAAGGCGTTTTTGGCCGAAAAATAACGACCATGTATAGTAAGGCGTTTTTGGCCGAAAAATAACGACCATGTATAGTAAGGCGTTTTTGGCCGAAAAATAACGACCATGTATAGTAAGGCGTTTTTGGCCGAAAAATAACGACCATGTATAGTAAGGCGTTTTTGGCCGAAAAATAACGACCATGTATAGTAAGGCGTTTTTGGCCGAAAAATAACGACCATGTATAGTAAGGCGTTTTTGGCCGAAAAATAACGACCATGTATAGTAAGGCGTTTTTGGCCGAAAAATAACGACCATGTATAGTAAGGCGTTTTTGGCCGAAAAATAACGACCATGTATAGTAAGGCGTTTTTGGCCGAAAAATAACGACCATGTATAGTAAGGCGTTTTTGGCCGAAAAATAACGACCATGTATAGTAAGGCGTTTTTGGCCGAAAAATAACGACCATGTATAGTAAGGCGTTTTTGGCCGAAAAATAACGACCATGTATAGTAAGGCGTTTTTGGCCGAAAAATAACGACCATGTATAGTAAGGCGTTTTTGGCCGAAAAATAACGACCATGTATAGTAAGGCGTTTTTGGCCGAAAAAAACGACCATGTATAGTAAAGTGTTTTAGCTGAAAAAAAAACCGACCATGTATAATAAGGCGTTTTTGGCCGAAAAAAATGACCATGTATCGTAAGACATCTTTAGCCGAAAAAAACGACCATGTATCGTAAGTCGTTTTTGGCCGAAAAAAACGACCATGTTTGGTAAGGCGTTTTTAGATGAAAAAAACAACCATTTATAGTAAGGCGTTTTAGCTGAAAAAAACGACCATGTATGGTAAGGCGTTTTAGCTGAAAAAAACGACCATGTATGGTAAGGCGTTTTAGCTGAAAAAAACGACCATGTATGGTAAGGCGTTTTAGCTGAAAAAAACGACCATGTATGGTAAGGCGTTTTAGCTGAAAAAAACGACCATGTATGGTAAGGCGTTTTAGCTGAAAAAAACGACCATGTATGGTAAGGCGTTTTAGCTGAAAAAAACGACCATGTATGGTAAGGCGTTTTAGCTGAAAAAAACGACCATGTATGGTAAGGCGTTTTAGCTGAAAAAAACGACCATGTATGGTAAGGCGTTTTAGCTGAAAAAAACGACCATGTATGGTAAGGCGTTTTAGCTGAAAAAAACGACCATGTATGGTAAGGCGTTTTAGCTGAAAAAAACGACCATGTATGGTAAGGCGTTTTAGCTGAAAAAAACGACCATGTATGGTAAGGCGTTTTAGCTGAAAAAAACGACCATGTATGGTAAGGCGTTTTAGCTGAAAAAAACGACCATGTATGGTAAGGCGTTTTAGCTGAAAAAAACGACCATGTATGGTAAGGCGTTTTAGCTGAAAAAAACGACCATGTATGGTAAGGCGTTTTAGCTGAAAAAAACGACCATGTATGGTAAGGCGTTTTAGCTGAAAAAAACGACCATGTATGGTAAGGCGTTTTAGCTGAAAAAAACGACCATGTATGGTAAGGCGTTTTAGCTGAAAAAAACGACCATGTATGGTAAGGCGTTTTAGCTGAAAAAAACGACCATGTATGGTAAGGCGTTTTAGCTGAAAAAAACGACCATGTATGGTAAGGCGTTTTAGCTGAAAAAAACGACCATGTATGGTAAGGCGTTTTAGCTGAAAAAAACGACCATGTATGGTAAGGCGTTTTAGCTGAAAAAAACGACCATGTATGGTAAGGCGTTTTAGCTGAAAAAAACGACCATGTATGGTAAGGCGTTTTAGCTGAAAAAAACGACCATGTATGGTAAGGCGTTTTAGCTGAAAAAAACGACCATGTATGGTAAGGCGTTTTAGCTGAAAAAAACGACCATGTATGGTAAGGCGTTTTAGCTGAAAAAAACGACCATGTATGGTAAGGCGTTTTAGCTGAAAAAAACGACCATGTATGGTAAGGCGTTTTAGCTGAAAAAAACGACCATGTATGGTAAGGCGTTTTAGCTGAAAAAAACGACCATGTATGGTAAGGCGTTTTAGCTGAAAAAAACGACCATGTATGGTAAGGCGTTTTAGCTGAAAAAAACGACCATGTATGGTAAGGCGTTTTAGCTGAAAAAAACGACCATGTATGGTAAGGCGTTTTAGCTGAAAAAAACGACCATGTATGGTAAGGCGTTTTAGCTGAAAAAAACGACCATGTATGGTAAGGCGTTTTAGCTGAAAAAAACGACCATGTATGGTAAGGCGTTTTAGCTGAAAAAAACGACCATGTATGGTAAGGCGTTTTAGCTGAAAAAAACGACCATGTATGGTAAGGCGTTTTAGCTGAAAAAAACGACCATGTATGGTAAGGCGTTTTAGCTGAAAAAAACGACCATGTATGGTAAGGCGTTTTAGCTGAAAAAAACGACCATGTATGGTAAGGCGTTTTAGCTGAAAAAAACGACCATGTATGGTAAGGCGTTTTAGCTGAAAAAAACGACCATGTATGGTAAGGCGTTTTAGCTGAAAAAAACGACCATGTATGGTAAGGCGTTTTAGCTGAAAAAAACGACCATGTATGGTAAGGCGTTTTAGCTGAAAAAAACGACCATGTATGGTAAGGCGTTTTAGCTGAAAAAAACGACCATGTATGGTAAGGCGTTTTAGCTGAAAAAAACGACCATGTATGGTAAGGCGTTTTAGCTGAAAAAAACGACCATGTATGGTAAGGCGTTTTAGCTGAAAAAAACGACCATGTATGGTAAGGCGTTTTAGCTGAAAAAAACGACCATGTATGGTAAGGCGTTTTAGCTGAAAAAAACGACCATGTATGGTAAGGCGTTTTAGCTGAAAAAAACGACCATGTATGGTAAGGCGTTTTAGCTGAAAAAAACGACCATGTATGGTAAGGCGTTTTAGCTGAAAAAAACGACCATGTATGGTAAGGCGTTTTAGCTGAAAAAAACGACCATGTATGGTAAGGCGTTTTAGCTGAAAAAAACGACCATGTATGGTAAGGCGTTTTAGCTGAAAAAAACGACCATGTATGGTAAGGCGTTTTAGCTGAAAAAAACGACCATGTATGGTAAGGCGTTTTAGCTGAAAAAAACGACCATGTATGGTAAGGCGTTTTAGCTGAAAAAAACGACCATGTATGGTAAGGCGTTTTAGCTGAAAAAAACGACCATGTATGGTAAGGCGTTTTAGCTGAAAAAAACGACCATGTATGGTAAGGCGTTTTAGCTGAAAAAAACGACCATGTATGGTAAGGCGTTTTAGCTGAAAAAAACGACCATGTATGGTAAGGCGTTTTAGCTGAAAAAAACGACCATGTATAGTAAGGCGTTTTTATTGGAAAAAAACCGACCATGTATCGTAAGGCGTATTGTATTGTATTCCCTTCAGCCTGGCTCCATCTAGTGGATGCATAATGCAACTGCAGACACTATTGTAGCTATGCGCCTTATAATTTGGTGCGCCCTAAATATCAAAACAGTTTTAAAATAGGCCATTCATTGTCGCTGCTCCTTTTCTCCGAAGCCCCTAATAGTGCGGAAAATATGGTGACATGACACGCATGAGGATAAAAGCGACAGAATGATGACCAAGATGATGGAGATCTTTTGACATCGTGAAGCAGCATGTGGTTCGTGGCCCAGTGTCTTCTCTGCTCCAAGTGACTCTAATCTTCTTCTTCTTCAACTTCTATGCTTGTGATCACAAAAATGTCGAGTGTAATGTTAAGTAGGTTAAAAGACAAAAAACAAAAAAATCCATTATTTCCAAAGGGTAAACAACGTGTTGTTTTGCCAGTGTTGGAATCGTGGCTGCTTGAAGCTTCCATTCATTACATAAGAGGCCAACAAAGCAGAGAGGTCATGGCTGGCGGTCCGTTGACAACAACATATGATTCACGGCTCGCTGTGTGCCCTTTTTATCCCGTCCTCCTGGTCCGCGCGGCGGCGGCGGGGAACGACCGCATCTCCTCCGCCGGTGGCCCTTTTTTCGCAACGTCGCCGCCCGTTTGGCGCCGAGTGGCAATGTCACCCCCGCGTGCCTCCATCTTTGCCCGCGTGGCCAATAAAAGCAGAATATGGCACATGTCACAACAAGACATGTCCCCTGGGCGTTCGCTGTGCTGCGTTCGCAAAGAACAGACGTTGTCAGCATCTGCAAACAAGTTTTTGTCCGGGGTGGAGAGGATTTTGTTTTCTAACCGCAGACATGCAGAGTTGATTCAGGATAACGAAACAATTGGAGTGGCGTCCATTCTGGCATGTAGTTGAACCATATTTAGGCCTGTTTTACTGCTGCTTCTCCACTGTCTTGCCCCACTCCTGTCCAGCTTGGAGAGCAAGCTTGGTCATGGTGATGAAATGATTGATGATGACATTTAATTAACTACCAAAACCACAAAAAGTGTTTTTTCCATAAATCATGAAATGAAAATTGTTATACATTCATACATGGCCCGCGAGCACAAAACTTGCCTAAAACCGCTGTAAGCTCATTGACCACGTTCGGTTTATTTTTGTCCCGACAAGGAACATTCGCATCAAGCTGTTTTTCTTTTTGCGGTGGTGGGAAGGGATCTTCATGCCCCCCTACCCTCCTCCGCCCCCTCTTTGTGCCTTGAGGCCTTGAAACAGGTAACAGCTGCAGACGCCAGCTGTTTGACAAGTGCTGCACACTCGTTACACTATCGTCAAGTTGCACAGCGTCCAGAGAGCCGAACTTGATCCTTGCAGCGTCGGGGCCCCACAACCCCAAAAATAAACACAACAAAGAAGCTGTGAGGTCGTAACGTAGTGGCTCATAATGTCACTATGCAGTGAGAAAATGTGTCCAAATACTTGGATGAAATGTTGACATACGCGTACGTACATAAAAGAGATTATTTTTAGAGATGCAACAATGAACTGATTCATCAACGACCATTTTGAAAGTCGATTAATCGTTTCGAGCCATTGTTTGATCCTCGATGGTAACTATTCTCAGATTTCTCTCGTCCTCCATGAAAACAAACTTGCTTTGTTTCATCAAAATAAGACGTTTGCAAACACCTGCTTTTACTTTGGAAAACAATGATCAATAGGTTGTCTAGGTCCTTTGAGGGATCGCAGTTACTACAGTGGACAACTAATCAGGTTATCAGGTTACAGGCTGCATGCAAGGGTTAATATCACCGATATTGTATTGATGTACAAAAAAGTGTTGTTTTTTTTTTTTTGTTTACACTTCACACTAAATCAACTAAATGCAATAAAAATGTCAGCGTTCTCATCTTGTGCCTCTTCCACGTGTCCATATGAAGGCAAAAGATGAGCTGACCAGCCAAAATTTACACGCTGTTGACAGGACAGAAGGGGCTCGAGCGTCTTCAGTGTTGATTCGCCAGCCTGAGTCAAGATCGAAAGAAGACGCTTGTCTTAGTCTGTCTGTCCTCAGCGCACCATCCATACATGGCACAGACAGACCTCCCGTTGCTTCTCATGCCATTCATGGAGCGCAGTTGTCAATGGCGTGGCGAGTGACCATACATGGCCAAAGCACAGCCCCCCCCCCTCACACCCCTTTCAGACTATAAAATGGCATGACCTGACACTCTGACACCCTCCCCTGGTCGACACCCTCCCCAGTGCCCAGTGCTAATCTGGTGAGTACGGGGGAACCCATGCAAGCGTGGATTTATGCCAAGACGGTGGACTCGGTCGCAACTTGATTTTTCACCCGCTACCGTTGACTAATTATGTCGTCAATAATGTGGAAGCCTTTCATCTCTTCTTGTTTCATCACCGCTGCATTATTTTTGCTGTATTTTGAGGATTTGCGGCAAATGTCTCGGAGATGCCAGAGAAAATCGAATGGGGGATCCTTCCACATCCTAACCGCATCCTAATCGCCGACTATCTGACTTACCGTATGTTTCAGAGGTGACACCATGTGCGACGACGACGAGACCACCGCCCTCGTGTGCGACAACGGCTCCGGTCTGGTGAAGGCCGGCTTCGCCGGAGACGACGCGCCTCGTGCCGTCTTCCCGTCCATTGTCGGCCGCCCTCGTCACCAGGTAAAGGATACCAACCGTTTCCATCGATTGAGGCCACCATTAATGTCTTTGAATTGAAGAGATGAGATCCAGAGGGTAAATGTTGTATGCAGGACTGTTGAAAAAGCGAAACCACAAAACCGGTTTGGGAGAATATTTGTCAAGACAGAATTTTAACTCTGGAGAATCCACGGGGTCAAATATGGCCCCGATAAATTCCGCTACTCAAATGCTAACCTTAAATCCCAAAGGGTCAATTTTGGCCCTAATCGTAAATTAGGATTAAAGCATTAAAGATTTGAAAAAACATATTTTGGTGTTCAGTGAACATATAGCAGTCATTTAATGTATAAAAAAAAATCTTAATATTGGTCAGTGAGTTGTACAAATAACATCCCCATGTGGAGACTGATCAATAGGAAATATTTGGGGGGCGGGGGGGGGAGATCTCTTTTTGACAAAGGAGGAAAACTACCGACGATGAGGATTCTGGTTAAATACGTCTTGGAATAACATGAGAACATTTTTAGCCTCTGTAGAGATCCGCATTGTGGTTATAAAGGACAACCGAAACAACCAATCTAACGGTCGAAGAGGCTCCAAGGCAAAACGGATTGAAGGGCCAATTTTGTATAGCGTCTGCGCCAATCCCTCAAGCGAGCCCCGCCTGCTCCGTTCTCTCTCAGGGCGTCATGGTGGGTATGGGCCAGAAGGACTCCTACGTGGGCGACGAGGCCCAGAGCAAGAGGGGCATTCTGACCCTGAAGTACCCCATCGAGCACGGCATCATCACCAACTGGGACGACATGGAGAAGATCTGGCACCACACCTTCTACAACGAGCTGAGGGTGGCTCCCGAGGAGCACCCCACCCTGCTGACCGAGGCCCCCCTCAACCCCAAAGCCAACCGAGAGAAGATGACCCAGATTATGTTCGAGACCTTCAACGTGCCCGCCATGTACGTGGCCATCCAAGCCGTGCTGTCCCTGTACGCCTCCGGTCGTACCACCGGTACGTTGCCAACAGCGGATGGGAAGTGATCATGTCGTCAAATTTGATTACGTGGCCGTCAATCAGACACACGCCGGCGAATGACGGATCGAACTCATCGAGCCATTATTTCACGGTCAGGTATCGTGCTGGACTCTGGTGACGGCGTGACGCACAACGTGCCCATCTATGAGGGTTACGCTCTTCCCCACGCCATCATGCGTCTGGATCTGGCCGGACGCGACCTCACCGATTACCTCATGAAGATCCTGACCGAGCGCGGCTACTCCTTTGTCACCACGGGTACGCCTCCACGCAATCCCAAAAAGTTGTTCTTTTTGCTTCCGCTTGACTAAGGATGACAATTTGCCTCCGCAGCCGAGCGTGAGATCGTGCGGGACATCAAGGAGAAGCTGTGCTACGTGGCGCTGGACTTTGAGAACGAGATGGCCACCGCCGCATCCTCCTCATCCCTGGAGAAGAGCTACGAGCTGCCCGACGGGCAGGTCATCACCATCGGCAACGAGCGTTTCCGCTGCCCGGAGACCCTCTTCCAGCCTTCTTTCATCGGTGCGTAGAAAACCACCACCACGGGGGAAGTCATTCATAGACTTGTGTTCAAGAATTCCCAATATTTGTCACTAGACAAAGCACAAAAACAGCGAATAGGTGATTTTTTTTCAGGAAATCAAGGGGAATAAAAATATTCAACTATGCAGGTGTTCACGAATGTGACCTGGACGCTAATGCTAATAAACCACCATGCCTCGTTCCCACCAGTGTTGAGTCAACAACAACAGACAAATAAGCGCCTCACCCGCAGATAGACACCGACTGTCCAAAATTTGAAAGTACAGTCCATGCTTATTCACTGGGCATCAACCATAAAGCATCTTCAAGTCTTTAATGCTGGCCGCGTTTTGCCGACGCCCCCTTCGCGTCTTATTTAAAGCAGCCGCGTACTCTTAACATTTGCTGCCGTCAGCTGTTGGGGGAAGCTGTCTGCTGTCGCGCGTATTACGGCAGCTGACAGTGGTGACAGTTTTTCTGGCGTGATGGGGTCGCGGGGCACGGATGCATTTCAAACCCCCCCCCGTAACCCTCCAACTCCTCACGTGTGTGCTTCTGCAGGCATGGAGTCGGCCGGCATTCATGAGACCACCTACAACAGCATCATGAAGTGCGACATCGACATCAGGAAGGACCTGTATGCCAACAATGTCCTGTCGGGCGGCACTACCATGTACCCGGGTATCGCTGACCGCATGCAGAAGGAGATCACCGCTCTGGCCCCCAGCACCATGAAGATCAAGGTAGCTACGACACGTGACACTTTAGTAGGAAATTGTCCCGAAGCTAAGCATCACATTATTGCATCGCTGGACTATTTTTTTTTTCAGCAAGAGTGACTGAGCAAAATGAATGCGTATGACCTCAAAACTCAACCTCAAAACATCCTACGGCAACGCATTTCCCAAAGATGGCCAACAAAAAAAAATGGATAAAATCTTACTTAATTTTGATAAGAATTTCCACTTTAAATGACACAAAAATTTTTTTTTTTGGTTATCACCTCCCTTTTCCCGCATTATGAGATCACCCGGGTCTCGATGCGCGAAATGAAACGGGTCCTCCTACACCACTAAAATGGTGCTGAAAAACTACACACTGAATCAGGGAAACACGACAGCGTATCCATTTTTCATCATTAACATTCATTGGATGGTTAGATTTTTTTTGGGAGGGGGCGGGGGGCTGAATGCATTCAAGAATTGCTGACTGACTATGAACCCAGTTGGAGGTTCGCAAATGTTGAACAAAACCTTTTTCTGTTCTCAATAATGAGACTGTTAACTCCATCCATCCATCCATTTTCCGTTCCGCTTTATCCTCACAAGGGCCGCGGGAGGTGCTGGAGCCTATCCCAGCCGTCTTCGGGCAGTAGGCGCGGGACACCCTGAACCGGTTGCCAGCCAATCGCAGGGCACACATAGACGAAC
>NW_017805379.1:839472-862089 GCF_001891065.2 Hippocampus comes
GGGGGCGCGGTGCGGGCCCGGGGGCCGTAGTTTGGGGACCGCTGATTTAGAGTGTTCAATCAGCCTGCCATGCATGTTTTTTTTGGAATGTGTGAGGAAACCGGAGTACCCGGAGAAAACCCACGCAGGCACCGGGAGAACATACAAACTTGCTTTGTTCATGAAATCAGTCTTTTCATGTTTCCTAATTTTTAATGGACTGACGTGTCCAAATCGAAAGAATGTAGAAATGCGCTCATGCTTTTTTTCTTTTTCTCGCATTCAGATCATCGCCCCCCCTGAGAGGAAGTATTCCGTCTGGATCGGAGGCTCCATCCTGGCCTCCCTGTCCACCTTCCAGCAGATGTGGATCAGCAAGCAGGAATACGATGAGGCCGGACCCTCCATCGTCCACAGGAAGTGCTTCTAAGCCAGCAGACCCCCCCCCACCCCCCCTCCTTCTAAAGCGGCAATTCTTCGGCTACCATCCAGCCGTTTGTTTACAATTTTATGTATAGCTTTATAAATAAACAAGAACCCAGGACTTGCCTCATGTGCCTCTTTGTCTTCATTACGGCTTGCTCGGGCAGTGGAAGTCAGACAAATGAAGGCGGCGAATGCAAGGTGAGCTGCTCTTCAATTAAAACTGGATAGAAAAAAAAAAAGAGAATGTCTCCTTTGTCCACGTGATTGCCAAATAAAGGTTATTAAAGATTTGAATTAGAAAAGATTAGAGCGAGCGGAGAAGATAAGCCACTGCGCCGTTTCATTGAGGGAAAACACAGGTGGTCATGTGACCTCCCTAATCCTTTTTGGTACAGTGATGGACAAACCTCACTCTGGCCTACTACGATAATAAGAATCACATTTAAAAGTCGAATATCATGACAGTCAAGTATTGTGATCGTATCACTGCACTACAATTTACAATTTACTTGCATTGGTGCCAAGTGGGAGCAATGACCTGCCAGATTTGGAAAGGAAATCAGGTCATCGACAGTAAATCAAACAAAATTGTATAATTCTGAGAAAATGTTTTTTTTTAAATGATAAAATACTACCATAATAAAGATTTTTGTGGATGAGTCATCTGTTTCATTCAATATTAGGGAAACAAAATAATATATTACTTTGTTTCAAGCAGGGGTGTCAAACTCAAATTTGTCGCGGGCCACATTGTAGTTGTGGTTTCCCTTTGAGGGCCGTTATGACAGTGAATTTTGTGAAACCATATCAGTGTTGAACCAACCACCTCCACAAATTATATACACAGAGAGCAACAAATTGATGGACAGCTAGTTTTGAAATCAAAAGTCAAGAATAATGGCTTGTTCAAACATTGTTATGATGGATTACATATGCCAATTTTAAATTTTGGTTCAGACTTTAGCAAGCATCGCGGATGTTGACATGCTTGATTTGCTTTTGCGGGCCACATAAAATGATGGGGCGGGCCAGATCTGGCCCCCGGGCCTTGACTTTGACACCTGTGGTTTAAAGGATTAATTGAAAAAAAATAATAATCTTCTAATTGGCCGTCATGCAGCACAGCAACTTCACTGTGCCTGCCCTTCGCATCAAGTTCATTCTATGTTCAAGTGAAGTGAATGACTCCCAAGCAGAAACCCTGCGCGCGTGCGTGCGTGCGCGTGAGGAGGAGGAGGAGGAGCAGCAGGGAGGAAGAGAAGGTGGTGGGGGCAGTACTTAAAGGCGGATTAACGCCAGCAAAGACATTCAACGCGAGCTCCCATCCACGCAGACACCTGATGTGAGGATCGTGCACGTCGGAGGGCTTTAGAAGGCAACCTCCTGCGCCCCCCCCCACCACCACCACCCCCCCTACCCTACTTGCTGCCTCCACCACCACCACCACCACATGACAGGGGGTCAACGTGGCGGCGGCGGCGGCGGTGTGGCGGCGGGAGCGCGTGGCACACGCGGCGGGACGCGCAGGCAGACAAAGAGGCGCTCGGCGCGGTGGGATGCGCTCTGACGCCGGGCTCGGACTCTTCCTGGGGGGGAAGTAAAACAAACAAAAACCAAGAAGAGGAAGACAAAGAGGAAGATTTTTTTTTTTTTTTGTGGGGTTGGGGGGGGAGGGAAAGACTGCTGGACCACCACCACCACTTGTGCCCTCTTCTGCTCCTCCGGATGCTCAGAAATGGGGGAATGGACTATACTAGAGAGGCTCCTGGAGGCTGCTGTCCAGCAGCACTCTACGATGATCGGAAGGTAAGGCAAGAAGAAGGACGAGAAAGACCACAGCAGCCTCCAGGATCGTCTTTAGCATGGTCCACAGTCCCCCAGCTTCTGTCTTGTGCACCCCCCCCACCCCCCTGCAGGACCTTGTCTGTACCCCCGATCCTCGTCTCCGTGTGTGTGTGTTGTGATTTGCACTGTCGATGTTGAATTCGGGTTAGACGGTAAGCGAGAAAAGCACTTCAGCACCGGACAGCTCCCGCGCGCCAAACGCGCTCAACGTGCGCCTTTTTTTTTTTTTTGTCCTCCTCGAAACGAGTTCACTTGTTTTCACTTTTTGTTTTCTCTCTCTCCGCGTACTGAAAAAGGATCCTGCTGACGGTGGTGGTGATCTTCCGCATCCTGATCGTGGCCATCGTCGGGGAGACGGTGTACGATGACGAGCAGACCATGTTCGTGTGCAACACGCTGCAGCCGGGCTGCAACCAGGCGTGCTACGACAAGGCGTTCCCCATCTCGCACATCCGCTACTGGGTCTTCCAGATCATCATGGTGTGCACGCCCAGCCTGTGCTTCATCACCTACTCGGTGCACCAGTCGGCCAAGCAGAAGGAGCGGCGCTACTCCACCGTCTACCTGACGCTGGACAAGGAGCCGGACTCGCTGCTGAAGCGCAGCGGGCTCGGGGGCGGCGGCGGCGGCGGCGGGGGCGACGATTCGGCCAAGAAGATCAAGAACACGGTGGTCAACGGCGTGGTGCTGCAGAACACCGAGAACTCCACCAAGGAGGCCGAGCCCGACTGCCTGGAGGTGAAGGAGATGCCCAACTCGGCGGCCGCCAGAACTACAAAGTCTAAAATGAGGCGGCAGGAGGGCATCTCGCGATTCTACATCATCCAGGTGGTGTTCCGCAACGCGCTGGAGATCGGCTTCCTGGTGGGTCAGTACTTCCTGTACGGCTTCAACGTGCCCTCGGTCTACGAGTGCGACCGCTACCCGTGCATCAAGGACGTCGAGTGCTACGTGTCGCGGCCCACGGAGAAGACCGTCTTCCTGGTCTTCATGTTCGCCGTGAGCGGCTTCTGCGTGGTGCTCAACCTGGCCGAGCTCAACCACCTGGGCTGGCGCAAGATCAAGACGGCGGTGCGCGGCGTGCAGGCCCGAAGGAAGTCCATCTACGAGATCCGGAACAAGGACCTGCCGCGGATGAGCGTGCCCAATTTCGGGCGCACGCAGTCCAGCGACTCGGCTTATGTCTAGAGAGGCAAGCCGTTACTCTGTCCGGCTCTCCTTTCACGTTTGGAACTTCTGACGATGACGATGACGCACGCCGAACACGTGTCGTGACTTTTGAACGGTGGGCAAGTTTGATTTCCGCTTTCTTTCCGTGAGTTTTGGGCTTGGATTACGGGTGCGCCGGCTTGCTAATTTATGCTTATGATTGCACCGATGCATCTTTTTGGAGTTTGTACTCCGATAAGAGCAACCACGTGTTGACCGCGACGCACTGGACACTTCATCGGCTACACCGGTGATGACGGTATTCTATTTTCTTGGAGGAATTCACCGAACACTATGCTTAGGAGTGCGGGTGGACGGCAAACTAAGCTTCTGAACACCACCACATGATCGTCCCCCTGGAAATGCACTAAAAGGAGGGAAACACCTGAAAGCTTGATCCCAAAATCTGCTTTTATTCCACATCTCTACCTGTAGTTAAATGGCACCGTCAAAAGGACACAAATATATCCATACACATATAGATGCATAGATATATATATAGATATATAAATGTATAAACACATACACGTCAGTATTTTTGTTGCCTGTGTCACACCACTTGACCTTAAATCATAGCAGCACCTCCATTGCTTTTTTTATATCAACCATCGCTGCAAACGCTAACGTCTGTGACATTACCTGAACGTTTTTCTTTTGTAGGACACACCAAAGCGCCCACAGATTTTAAAAATGATTTGTTTAGCCTTTCTTCTTTTTTTTTTCACTTTTCTTGATGTGTAATCAAGTGCCATACTTGTATATAGACATAAATGTATACAAATATATAAAATACATACATTTATATATATATATATATATATGTGTGTGTGTATACAGTAAATATTCCCATCCCCAGAATTCTATGAAAAGGAATTTCCTTCACCCGGAACAAAAACCTGTGCATTAACATCAATGAGAAGCTTCTTTCCCCTGCTTGATGCTAACTAATGCTAATATTTTTAAAATGCTTTCATTGGATTTATTGTGATTTCAATGAATAAAAAAAATGCATATGGACAGCTTTATTTCAACCTTGGGAAATGATGAAATGACGTTTTTTTTTTAAACGCCCCCCCCTCCTCTGCGTGCGTGCGCGCACACACATATCAAAACACACACACACACACACACACACACACACACACACACACACACACACACACACACAACACACACACACACACACACACACACACACACACACACACACACACTCACACAAAGCTCCAAATAAGAAAAGTAGCACAAATTGACGTTTGGTTTTTTTTTTTTGTCAAGAAAAAAATCTGGTGCTACAATTTTGCTTTGTGTTTCAAAGAATGGTCTGAAATTGTAACCAAAAAAGACAATGGAATAAAGGAATGACCAGAAAATAAAAAGTGGGATTCTTGTACACCACAAGTATGTGGGGCGCAGTTTTTTTTTTTTTTGTGCAAAGTTTGGCACTCTAACTGAATGTGTGTGCGCGCGTGTGTGTGTGTGTGTGTGTGTGTGTGTGTGTGTGTGTGTGTGTGTGTGTGTGTGTGCTTTTTGGGCAAGATGTGTGTGTGTGTGTCCTTGGTGCAGTAGCCACGCCCGCTCCACTACAGGACACCCTTTTTACACGAGTGGTGCCGCATCACTGATGCGCAACTCAACATTATGCAGCGGATACAGCTGAGTAAATTTCATTACCTGAGCTCACAGATGCAATTTTTTTTTCCCCCCACACAAACATTCAAAAGTCAATTGCTGAGCCCATTTGAATTCAGTTGCAAAACAAAACAGCAGCACCTACCGAGGAGAGTTAAAAAGAATATTAGATTAGTCAGCGTATCAATGATCTGACATTATGTGGAAAACACGCATAATAATAACAAAAATAATAAGAGCAAATAAATAAAATATTTATATAAAACACATAATATTAAAAGATATACAGTGGTTTTAAACTTTTACATCAAGTGCTGTCTAAAAAAAACCCAAAACAAACAAAAAAAAAGCCTTCAAGTACCAACACTAAAATACAATCATGTAGTAGGCGTAAGTGTTCATCAAAAAATAGGAAGGAGATTTGGTGCATAAACAATTGTAACCTTGAACAACATTTGACATGGAATGATTCCGTTATTCATGTACTGCACGCAAGTTACATTTGGATATACAATTGCGCTCATTTCAAAACAAACAAACAAAAAAAAACAGTCGAAAATGAAATCGGACTGATCGGTTCAAAACAGGCTGCGTGCATAGCGACAAGTTTCATTTGAAGATGTTTGCTTGTCGTTCGCGTTTGAAATGCTGAATGTTCTTCCACTTCGCATGAGAGGGAACCTTTTGAGAATCACTCTGTTGATTGTTAGGATTAAGAATATTATTCTAAAAAGGTGTATTGTCTTTTTTTGTAAGAGTGCATGTTATATCAATGTTTCTATATTATTCTTTTTTTTCATCAATTAATGATTGTGGAGTGTTTTCATTTGATCTTATAATGTTTTTTTTTTCTAAAAGGAATATTTCCTCCACTCTTCTAATGTACGACTTCATAATTGCCGTGCATTGGCATCCCTGCTGCGGTTTCGCCCGCTCTGGTGCACGCTCAGCCTAGAAATGAGCAGCGGCCCATTTTGGGTCTGCTTACCTCCACCTTTCCTCTCTCATTTGCGAGAGGAAGAAGAGGCGGGATTGATGAGGAGGAAGGGTGCACCCTGAAGGTCAGAAGAGGAAAAAAAACGGAGCGAGGGTTGCCCCGCCTCCTGAATAGAGAGAGAGAGAAAAAAAAGATAAAGGTACTTGCAGGAGGCCACGACAGGTGACGAGTGAAGGCCAAGTGCCCTCGCTGGCGTGACTCCGCAAAGTCGGGAGGGAATCGACCAGCAGCACAAGCAGCGGCGGTGGCGCATCCATTTTCCGTATGCTCCACTTGACGCAAAGAAAAACTAAAGGAGAAAAAAAAGGGAAAGGGGGGGGGGGTGAGAGAAACCAAAACATGACTTTGATGTTACGCTCTCTTGTTGCTCATTCTTCACAAGTGTGACAAAATGGAGGAGCAATCGGCGTCCGCCGCGATGACAAATTGCCGCAGCCGAGAGCCGGGACGCTTTTTGACGCCTTTTCATCTGGTCGGAGGGTCGTTTCGCTCGCCTCTCAAACGTCAGGAGAAATAATTGGGCTGTGGTGCAATGCGATTACACACGCTGCTGTGCACTTTTTTTTTTTTAAACAACATGCAGGACTCGGCAAAGATCACAAGGAGTACGTGAATGCTTCTGCCTACCTGAACATCGCAAAATGCACTTCATTCGGTCAATGACACAATCTAGTGACATCCAAAAGCAATGTGCTTTAATTCTTACTTTTGTGTCATTTTTGAGATCAGGCTGAAATTTAAAGAGGATATAAAAAGTCTACACACCCCTGTTTAAATCACAGGTTTTTGTGTTACAGTGGTACCTCTACTTATGAAATTAATATGTTCTGGAAGAAATTTCTTAACTAGAACATTTTGTAAGTAGAGACGCGTTTTCCATGTAAATGCTCTAATCCGTTCCAAACCCCCCAAAATTCAGACCTAAATGTTTTCTAAAACACAAAAATGCATCAAAATATGTAACAAATACATGTTACAATTAGATTATTGCACAACAAATGAGAGTTCACTTGCAAACTGTCAAATGTATCTTGCACAAGTGTGCACACTCTGTTCTAACTGGGCATAGGGCAGTGGTTCTTAACCTTGTTAGAGGTACCGAATTCCACAAGCTCATATGCAGATCCACCGAACGCTTAGTGAAAAATAAAAATATGATTCCAGAAGTGTTCCTTCAGTTTTACAGGTGCGAGACGAGAGTTGCTCAACTTGGCATGACAAATCATGCAGATTGGACGCTGAGTCCCATCACGTTCTGTGATGCATGTGAATCCATGTTGTACACACTCGTCTGATCACTTTCTTTTTTTTTTTTTGCTCGACATAGCATGTGTCAAAATATTTAAAAAAAAAGAAAATCACACGATGTACTATCACGACAGTCACACGTTGACGACTGAGCAAACTAAATTTCCCCGCAACGGTGATTGGACGAGCGATGTAATGTGATCATCTGCAGCCAGTGATGGCCAAGCGGGCGTGTCATAACTAATTGACATGTTTAGTCGGGTGTGTCTTAACCTCCATAGCAGAGGCTTCGTCGAACCCCTCAGACTGATTCACCGAACCCCTGGGGTTCAATCGAACCCAGGTTAAGAACCACCGGCATAGGGCTTTGTTAAAAATGAAAAATTCAATTCAATATGTTAAATGGGCGTCATTGCCCCATGAATCTTTAGATTCGGAGTTAAATTGTGTTTGTGGAATATGAATTCAGCAGGAAAATTCAGCCGTTTTTCTCCATCATTTTGCAACTTGTTGTTGACTGAAAATGTCATCACAGTGCCTCAGGGCTCCGGTCACGGCCATCACGGTTTTCCAGGTTTGGTCATGTGATGCTCGCAAGTACTGCATGTACTGCTTGTTTTCCATCTTGATAATAAAAATATCTGTGTCCAGCGCCAATTGTACTGGATCGCTTTGGTGTACCTAAAAATCACCTCAGAGGCAAAGAGTCACCGTGACAACTGCAGCAGAAGGCACCGAGCTATTTTCGGAGCAAGGCCACCAATTCCGCCCGAATCCCACCTTACAATGTGTCATTCAGCTCCGTTGATTAAAGATTAACCCTGTCGCGTCGCGCGCGTCCGCGTGTGGGACACGTGCACCTGCACCGGAGAACGTTCTTAATCCCAAATGTTCACAGGGGGAGGGCATGTGTGTGGCGTGCGGGGCACATACAGTATTTGACACTCTACGCGGACAAAAGAGAGGATTTGGATGCACACATGCGCGTTGTGGGGGGGGGGGGTCGGTGGTCACCATGGTTCTCAGACGGATGGCTTACTGGCTCTGTCAGCCAATCTAACTCAATGTAAATCTACAGCTTCATGAATATATGGAAAACATGAATTGATACATTATAATGTTACAGGACTTGTGACGTAAATGCTTGGGCGCCAGCTAAAAAAAAAAAAAAAAAATTGGGCAGCCCAAATGGAGTTCACAGGCCATAATTTGCCCCCCCACCCCCCTTTCTGCAACATTATCATACCAACACGCAGAAACACCCACAGGTGCGACTTCCCTGCTATCCTTCGGGTAAGCAGAGCTGCGTCGAGTTGGATTATAGGCACAGATAATCTTAAACTAATCATAGCTTCTGTTAAGCCGCACATACTTGATTGCTCGGTGGAAAGAGTCGGCACAGTGGCGGCAGAAGGGTATTTGTTATCACTGAAATGCCATGTGCCACATACACAAAGTGTAGGATATGAAGTGCTGCCTCCATGAGGGAAAATGCTTTTATTGTCTGCAGCAGGACTTGCGTTTGATCCACACTTGCTTCCTTTGGTGACACTGTTTCTGGCGCGATGGCTACCGTTGATAGCATTCTGTGGTATTGCAAAAAAGCCGAAGAAAAAGCAAATCAAATCCCTGGAACATTAGTGTGCGAGAAAAGCTGTATGTTGTTGAATGGAATTTTTTTTTTCCAAGTACAGCAAAGGACATTTCCTTTTCAACGGACGGCCACAATAGGCTACATTTCCAACCGCCTGATTGAGGACGTCGAGGACAAAATAGGCATTGACAGGCCCCACCAGACCAGATTTGGTGTTCCGGTTTTTGCTCTTGCAGTCAGCACACATGACAGAAGGATTTGAGTGAGCGGGGGGCAAATATTACTCACCGGCGTGGACAGAGTGTTCTACCTGACAGAAGATTAATTTCTCATCCATTTAAAAAAAAAATTGTGACCCCTCCGCCCCCGGGATTAAGAACATTAGCGGATTATGCGCAGATTTGCCAAAAGCACAGGTTCACGGTGGGATGGTCAACACCTGGACGGGGGACATGATGCACCCAAAACAAAAATGTATACCTCCCGCCACTGAAATTTGATTCGTTTTTCATCGCTCAGTCAGATCAGGTTAACTTGGTGTGAAATAGGGTGACATTGGACACTTGAAAATAAGACTCCGTTTTGATTGACACTGAGAGAAAAGTATGAAAGTAGCACTCCGTTTAAGATGCTGGTAGTAAGTGTAAACCAAGTTCATTCGGAATAAGATTAAAATTGAAAAAAAAAATGTTTTTGGGTGAATGAAATAAAATAAAAACAAACTGAAACTGCATTTTCCATTTGTAAAACCAACTAAAACCTTAATTAGAGCAAAAAAAAGTCCTTCGATTTAGTCTTTGTTAATTAATTTTGGACATGAGCTTTCGTGATTTATTTTAAATGTATTTATTTTAGTATCACTGCGCGGCCGTACAGAAGAAAACAAGGTCGAACTGTGAGAAGAAAACTAACACTGAAATTAATCAGCGTGAAACTAAAAGGAAGCATCGCCCCCCCCCCCCAAAAAAACGAATAAACCTGCTGTAAAAACTAATTTGGAAAAACGGATTTTCCATGATAAACGTTGATTATAACCTTGGTGTACTGTAGATACAATATCAGGTTAATAGTTTGGGATTTTTCATGAGAGTTACGTTTTATGTTGTTTTGACTTTTGCTCATTTTATTTCAGTTGCTTTTAATTAGTTTTGGGAGTTGGTTTGCTGGTTTTCATTCATCTTTTCATTTAGTTTTTACTAGTTTTAATACAAGTTTTTTTTTTTAATATATGAAGTAATTTTTGAGTATAAGATTAAAACAAAAAGGTCAATACGTATTGTATGATGAAGACATCTTTTCATTTAGTTTTTACTAGTTTTAATCCAAGTTTTTTTTTAATATATGAAGTATTTGTTGAGTATAAGATTAATAAAAACAAAAAGGTCAATACGTATTGTATGATGAAGAAAAATAAATGACAATTCCCAAACAATTGGTTGACCTTGCAGCAATACCAAAATAAATACAAAAAAAAAATACCCTGACAGCTTATGCATAACGTCAAGTAACAAAGATTAAATTGAAGGACGTTATGACTGTAACTTCAGTTACTTGAATAAATCTCAGATGTAGTGTCTTTTTTTTTTTTTTTTTTTTTTATCATTTAAATTTTTGTTCCATTTTGTTGACGAAAATGTTTTTCTCAATTTCATCTTCGGTTATTTTATTTTTTTCGTTCAATGAAATGACTTTGTTCAGCATTCCCACTTGCCTCTGCTTGCTTCACGATGTTGCCTACATCGGATTTCATAGTACGGTTGCTGCCTTGTCTCCTCTGCGGTTGAGTCAATCAACACCTGAGCATTATCGCGTTTGTAAAGGCAAACATTTCCATTTCTTATATTGGCTCCGACTAAATTGCTTACATTGTGATGCTGCGTCACGTCCCCAATAAGCAAACCAAAAACAATTTCCTTCCGGTAACGACACTCATTTCCCCGCAGAGGTGACAGTTCATTCCGACGACTACTTTGCCCCCTCCCCGCCGCCTCCTCACTCTGCCTAATAGCCTACGAGACGCGGCACCATTGTTTCTGATTAATGTTTAGGTTTTGCGCCATTACGCGGCCAATAAAAATCAAGGGCCGGCAGGCCCTAATCAGACGCCGGGAACATTGGCAGGAAAATTGGACTTGATACGGAGCAGCGGGGGAAAAATGGAGGAGTCACAAGTATTGATATTCCTTTTACAGTCGGCGACGCTAACATACAGTCTCATACGGAGGGGGGACATGAATCACCACAATGCACAATGTGTGGAAGGGGAATTAAAAAAAAAAAAAAAAAAAGAAGGAAATTATAAATACAGGAAATGAAGAGAAATATCGCCACGTTAACGATTTATTTATTTTTTTTGCAAATCCCGAGGGAATTGTAAGATTACACAATGCGGCATGGTCTCATTGTCTGCGCTCCATCGTCTAATCTATGTGCCTGCGTTTTACCTTTGGACTCTGTTTGAACCAGATACATTTCCACAGGCTGCCACTGATCCAACGTTTTTTTGGGGTTTTTTTTCCTGGCTTCACAATCTACTTCATGTCTTTCTCGCCATCGTTTTTGTAGTCTGTTGCTCACCTCAGCTTTTCTTCCGTCGCACCCTTCTTATCTCTCCCTGTGATGCTTTCACCGAGAAAAAAACACCCAAAAACGTTACAATTGCGGCTCAGAAGTGTTTTATTGATGCCACGATTTATTATTTTCAAGGGACATGCTTTTGAAGCAAAAGTGATAACAATGATGCGATGTGTGCTTGTTGCTTTTGCTCACATCTGCTCATTCATACAAGATGTCCCGCAAGTCTGTTCCCGTTTTTCTAGTCGTGGTTTCAGGCACCTTTCATACAGACGTGAGACCACAAGCATTTGACATCTTAGGCCAGGGATGGGCAACTTAAATGGTGGAGGGGGGGGCACAATTTTTCAGCGGCGCTACTGATGCTAACCAGATGCATGACAAAAATGCCATTTTAAAACCATCACATATTTCCAAGGTGTGATATAATTATATCTGTTCTCACCCAACCATATTCCTCCTTGTTCGGAAACAGCTATTCCGCTTCACTTAAAAACGCTATTTGTACAGTTTATGGTGGCGGCTGCCAAAATGACAGACTTGCTCGACTGTTGTTTTTATAAAATAATTGGCTGCCGAAACCAGAAATGGGATTTACACGGTTGTCATCGAACAGCAGCATTACAGGAAAACAGCGCCGGAGAAGAGACAAATCAACAAATACAAAAATATGAGATGTGGAGTCCCCCCGGGCTCTGTTCTTAGTCCTCTAGTGTTCAACACTTAGTCAGGAACAAAAATATCTTTGCATCGGCAGATGACTGACAGTTCTATATCACAAAAGCCTTTGGGGAATCTTGGCCCATTCGACTGCTGAAGAAGAGCGTCGAACAAATCTTTCAATGGAAAAGCCAATATGATCTCCATTTACAAGGAGTAAAAGTAAACAGATGCCAGATTTAACTTTCACGATGTGTGTCGTGTCATGAACCCAGCATTAAAATGTTTGCAATGATATTCACGTTTCGATCACTCCATCTGATTCGTCGGACTACTTAACAGGACCTTCGTTGACTGCTAACAACAGACAATTGTTTGCGAAAAGGGGCGCGCTACGTCTACGTGACAAATACAGTGCAATGGGTGCGATTGGTTGAGGAGAGACCAGTCAATGATCATTATGCGGGTTTCGACCAATCGAGCGGCGACTGTGGTCGGGTGGCTGCTGATGTCGCGGGATCCGTCAAGAAAAGCCTTCATGGTATTCCAGGATCAATACCAAATCACTCCGTGAACAGATGGCCGACATGACCTGCCCAAGGGGCCCTTTTCTCATGACCTCAGCTCATTTCTGCCCATACGCCGCTAAACCTAATGCTCGTTGTTCTTGCTTTGGCTGCGTATGTGCTGTGCTGTGCTATTGGCTGTGTATGTAAGGCCCGATGTATACATTTTAGTTTTGGTGGCACCATTTAACAGGAATTGGAATGTTACTGGGTAGTTTTCAACGGTCTGATCCTAGTTGTGCAAACACATTATTTCAGTTTGTTTTTTTTAATTTTTTTACGTAGCTGCGAGAAAAGTTTTTTTTTTTTTTTTTTTTTAATCGATTCACGTTTTGATGTACAGGTTACAGGTCACGTCAATGGTGGAAAACATTCACAAAAAGCTGACATTTCAACAGGGCTGTGTTTTGTAGCCACTGTGGAGATGACTCGTTTTGACTCCTGTTTTTTTTGGGAACCTCTGCCTGATGCCGTTTCATGAGCGGAAAACAAAACGGCACAAGACCATTTTTATGGGGGGCCGTATTTGCCTTAAGTTATGTGATTTTAGAAATATTTGAGTTATCGTTTGGGATTTTATATATGAAGTGATATTTTTCAGTCACATCTGAATTTGCACATTTAAACATGTATTTTAAGTATTTTATCCAACGTACATTCTCTGAATTAGAAGTTACTCAGTGCCTGTTTTTTTTCTGTTTTTTTTTTGTTTTTTTGACGACTTGACTACTCAGTCACTTATTTATTTATCTATTTGACTTGAGTCATATTATTCAAAACGAACAACACTCTTAGTTGAGCACAATTTTTGGCTTCTGCGATGATGTTTGCTGCGTAGCGGTCCGTCACTGTCGTTTGTGTTCAAGCATCGAAATAAAATCTGATGCAAGCGTGACCCAATGAGCCTTTCAGCTTAGGTCATCATACAAAGTCATGCTGACTTCATTCATCATTAATTAGCCGCGATGGCAAAGACGTAATCACGATGGGGCGATCTGAGTCACACGTTGCACTCAACCGCGTCACCATATGACCTCGAAACAAAAAGGTTTCCATGTACATTTTCCCCTCTCTGCTTGGTTTATCTTACACACATATAAAAAAATAAATAAATAAAAGAGAGGAAACAGTGAGCTGTTCTGGAAGAGCTCGCATGGCCCGAGGAGGCACAACTGGAGACAAGCTGTTCTCCCTCCAAACACAGATTTGGGCTCACATGACTCAAGCAAGTGAGCAGCTTTGGCCCGCAGTCGTGCCCTGCGGCAGCAGCAGTGGGGGGAGCATGCGCTTCTGCAAAGCCGCGGCCAGAGCCAGAGCTGCCGTTTTCAACACGCATGCGCAGAGCCGTCGTTTGAACCCTGTCCCACGTGTAAACCCGGCGAAGCCATCAAGCACGCGACCGCAAGGTTGAAATGGATCTCTTTGATGACAATCCAGGTGGTTTTGCAGTTTTGCCAAACCAGATTCCACGGAATGTCGATTTTTTTTTTTTTGATAGTCAGCCACTGCTTCCATAGTGTCTAAACATCTGTCAAATCGCTCAATATTTCATAAAACATGAAGAGCAGCACTCACTTATGCCTTAGCACTCAAGCTAAAAATAAAAAAAAGTGGTGAGTAGCATGTAGACCAAGGTTTGGGCTAAATATGTATATATTATTTTTTCTTTACTTGTAAATGGATTGTTTTTATTTTATTTTGCCATATTTATCAATTTTTTGTGATAAATTTGAAATTTTAAAAATGAAATATTCTTCGATTCCTTCCATCCATTTTAGCGCTCCTCCTTGGCCGTGTTGTTGTTTTAATCTCGACAAATATTACAAAATTAAAAAAAAAAAAAAATCAATATTGAGTCACAGTGAAGCGGTCCGCCTGGTGTCCAGTGGTTAGTGTTTCAACCTCACAGTGCAGAGGTTCCGGGTTCAATTCCAGCTGTGGCACCCTCGGTGCGAGTGTGAGCCCGGATGCTAGTTCGTCTCTGTGTGCCCTGCGATTGGCTGGCAACATGTTCACAGTGTCCCCCGCCTATTGCCCGAAGACGGCTGGGATAGGCTGCAGCACCCCCCCACGACCCTTGTGAGGATAAAGCGGATCAGAAAATCACCACCTAGTGAACTCTAGAAGCATAAATGGCACGCAAGTCCGAATTCTCCAAAAGTTTGGAAAGCGAGAACACACTTGAGGGGGGAGGACGCTGGATTGTCATACGATCGAAATCGGGTGTGAAAATTCCACGCCAACATGTCATTCATTCAACACGACATCGCCGCCGCATTGTGAGTCAGCGCGAGATTACAACATAGCCACGGCAGCGGACACACCGAGCGGAAGGAAAACAAACGGACACCTGAAGGAGGGGCCGCATGAGCGCTCGGCTCCTCCCAGACGTTACTTCACCGCCGTGGCTCACAAAATATGACCTCATCCGGCACGGATTGTCGCCATCCGCCATCAGAAGGAAGACTTTGGAGCAATCCCCTGCTTGCCTCCTCCCCGTCCTCTGCAGCAGACGTTCAATCTGCATCGAGTCTTTGATAAATCATGCAGTGTTTACTACCGCGGCCAGAGAGCCAAATCCTCAAACGCGTTTGGCATGAGCCGAAAAGTGCATAATTCATCAAAACGCCGGGGAACGGAGGTTGATCTCCAGTTTTCTCTGCAGATGAGCTTGTATTTGTGCCCCTTTGTATTGAAAAAAAAAACCCAACAACAACAAATTGTTGGAACAGAGCAGCTAAATGGTTTGCTCCAGGGGTTTTAATGGTATGCCAAAAATTTGTATTGGGGACATACTTGGATGGTAAGGTCACACTAAGATTCAAATTTAGTTCAGTAAGGGAAGAAGTTGTTCAATATAAAAATGCATTTCCCTGATTTTTATCATAAAAATCAAACAAGAATAAACCAAAAAAAACAATGAATCAGACTTCTGTTGTACCTCTAAGAAACCAGCCACAACAGAGGAAAAACAACCAATCAGGGACTTGACTGATGGAGGTGTCAATCACACCATCAGTATTTTTTTCCAACTCATCATTATCATATCTTGTGGCACCAAAACTTCACTTGCATTGTAACAACTCCTTAGTTGGCTACTCACGGCACCTGACACTGAGTTGCTTCCACCAATGCCAAAAGCGACCTGGACCTTTCTCTGCATCATCTTGAGATGTTTACCACCCTGCTTCGTCCAGCACCTTTCCCACAATCAGCGACGCTTGGGTCAAAAAATAATAATAATAATAAAATAAAAAATCGGTGCCCTATGACTTTGAATTGTAGTACAGTATGTAAAAAAATAATTTTTTTGTTCAAAACTTTTGATTACATTTTGAACATTTTTAAGCATCTAAAGTGTTTAAAAACGTTCAAAATGTAAATTGTTTTAAAAGTATTCTACAGAGTATATTCATTGTGTTTTGTTGAACGAATACAAAAAAAACCCTAATTTGAAGTTGTTTCGCCGTCAGCTATTAGTTCACACGTTTTTGCAGTAGTATGGTTTCCTTTTTGTCTTTTTTAAAATGTTACATAAAAGCCAGTGAAAGGATTCCAGAATCGGAGTGATGTGCTCCCACTTACGAATACCAGTCAAGAGGCGAGCAGCAGCATTTTGGACCAACTGGAGACTCTTAATGGAGGATTGAAATACTGTTTCAAAGTGCTCTTGAGAAAGGAGAGTCTTTCCTTAATTTTCGTCACTATCTTTACATCATATGAACCGACAGTATGCCAATTGAGACGACATTGCATCAGCAAATATGGTCGTGCTGTACCCCCCCCCCCACACACACACACAAAAAAAGGGTGCGACCAAGTTTGTGCTGGTGCGACCAACTGAAAAAGTTTTGTGCCCTTCAATAATAGGCCAACAATTATTCACAGAAAATGGAACCCTGGCGCTGTGAGGGTGACTCTCCAGACACCATGACTCAGCACTTTATGGGTCGAGCTGAGGTCAGCATAGAGTGTCCAGTCCAATTCTATCCATCCAGTCTCTCCGAAGACGGACATCTGAAAGTCCCGCGTCACCATCAGGTCAAACAACAAGATTAAGGCATCAGTGGTTTGCTGTCACTTGAGAGTCCGAAGTGGGACGCGTACTTTGGGACGAAAAAAGGGGGACAGGCGCTGTTTGGCTGATGGGGAGATAGAAAGCCTGAGGGAGGCCTCTCAGCCATTTTTTTTTCTTTTGACCAGCAAAAAATAAGTGACAGTGAGTGTTTGCTTGGCTGGCAGGCGCACACACACACACACACACACACACACACACACACACACACACACACACACAGAGGTGGATCAGTGAAGAGGTCCAGAATAGAAGAATGTGGGCCAGGAATGGGACAACATACAAGGTCATGCAAACTATAAAAAAAAAAAATCAAAAAAAAAAACTAGAAAGGCGCAAACTCCAATGCCATCCATCCATCCATTTTCCGATCCGCTTTATCCTCATAAGGGCCAAGGGGGGTGCTGGAGGCTATCTCATCTGTCTTGGATTGTAAGCAAATCCATGGGTGCCAAGTCATTGCGAGGAAACAGGCGTTGACGGCAGTTTAAAGTTGATGGCAGAAATGGCTTCGGTACACTTTCACCGAGTCGTATACTTACAATGCGAGGAGGCTGTAAAACTTTTTGGCAGATTTGAAAAGATATGTAGGACAAAAATAGCACCTCAATAATAAGTACATTTTTTAGTGAGTTGATGTCTGAGGTTGGGAAAAAATGACACAAAATGAGTTCTTACTATAACTGTGGCAGACAGATTCTTAAAATGAAATAGCAGCTTGGATAACAGAGGAATTATGACAACTTTTAGCAATTCTACTGCATTTTTTTCCTCCTCCTTTTATGGAACCACCAAAATGATTGCCAACGCACTGATAGAACCGTTTCAAATTGGCCATTTTCTTATCTTCAATAGTTATGGGATGTAAAATGGGCAAGGCATGACAAAACAAATGTCATCGTGATCATATTTTTGACATGCTCCGTGGTGAAAAAGAGCTGACAGGTCAGAGCAGAGGCAGAAAATTGAACCGGACTAACATCGGCGTTATTATAAATGGCTCTCTTGATTACGGCTGATAAAAGTTAAGCTGCTGTCACTTAATGGGATTGTGCAAAGCTGGAGTGGATGCCAATTTGGCGGTATTATGCAACAGGCAAGTCACTCCATACCTGCGGCAGGTTGCCATGGCAGCCATTTTTTTTTTTTTTTTTTTTGGTAAGCCTTTTCTCCACTTAACCTTTGTTCCCTCCTTCCTTCCTTGCTGTGCATTTTCCCTTTCCCTGTTCGTGCACCTGCCCAAGATTAAAGCCCCGGCCGGCTTGTTTTTGAATGTGGCGGCGCCTGTTTAGTGAGATAGGATGAGGGATAACGAACATTTCAAATCGATAATGATGTCGCAACAACACCACTTGCTATGCCCGCCAAGAACTCAATGAGACATGGCGAAACCTGTTTTGAGTACCTTGTACCTATCCTGACTTGCATAAGCGAGCCATCTATCTTAGACCCTTACCACAGCTTTTCTTCCATCTTTATGCGCTGAAACCACTTGATACTTCCATGAGTCCAGAAGTAGCGACATTGTATTATTGCTCCACACAGCTTGAAATCTTACACCTGACAACCAACACTTTTCTTCAGTCTTTGGACCCCACTAAAACAGCGTGTTTACGATACATGTTTAGGATACCAATCCATATTGTCAGAAGTATCGGAATACCAAGACTGCAGTATCGATCCATCTGTCATGCTTTCTCCCTATCATCGCTGCTCATCATATCTTGCACACTTAAAAAAAAAAAAAATGATATCAATTGATATCTCCATGCACATGAAAATATCGATATTGTAGTATCGGTCCACCCATTTCCAACCCGTTCAGTTTATCACCAAGAGTCAGTGTTTGTGCACTGGAATAATATGCAGTATTGGTGAGTTGACCCTTCCTCCCTTCTTCAGTGTTTTTAAACTAAAAACAGCATGTTTGATATCAATCATGATCAATAACCGGTCCGCACAAACTTTTCTCGCTATCACCACTGGAAAAACATTTTTGGGACCACTTTTCTCTATGCCTACTTCTCTCCCCTGAGATAAAAGTCAATCTTGTGTCGTATGTTTTGGGATAATTCGCAGCGTGCGTCCCATTGTCCTTTGCGCCCACGCGACCCAAATGCACTCGTTGGTATTCTACGTGCCGCCGTTTTGTTTTCGGAGTAATGCGGGAATGTGATTCAGCTCCACGCGCCTTCATCAAACATTACCATACAAATAAAAGCCGGGGAACAAAAAAAAAAAAAAAAAAGAGGAAGCAAGGAGGAGGTTGAATGTATGGACCACGGTCATTGGAGAGGCAGCACAAGTGAATTTCACACACCAGCAGCCTGCTAATGACAATAATAAAGGCAATAAAAAACTGTCACGTTACTAACACGTAAGATATGGATTGGTCTAAATTGACATCATAAATAATTCTCCTTCATTGGCTGTGCGGAGATTAAATGTATAGAGAGCACACATCGTTACCCATTGTGTGTGTGTATGTGTGTGTGTGTGTGTGTGTGTGTGTGTGTGCGCGCGCGCGCGTGTGTTCTTAAGCCGTGTTTGCATTGAGGGTTCAAGAGTTCAAAAGGCTTCATCCTGATCCATGGAGCCTTGATATAAATTCGCACGATAGAGCTTGGTGGCTTATTATTCGACGCTGAGACTAAAAGCTCCGCTGTTGCGGGTCCTTTAAAAAATTAATGTGAGCATCGTCATCAGCGAACGTTGTTTTCTCAAGACGCACTGCGCTGTGCGTTCTGCAATTATGCTACTCACGCAAATGTACAGTTAGAAGACATTTTCCCCAAAGGTGGCCCCACGCCGGATTTCATCACAGAATACTTGCCATCTTTCTGTCCACTGGAACGTGCCATGACGGCAACATATTTATTATTATAGTGATATCATATTCACCGGAATAAATATGATCTCAGAGATATGGTGCCATGCTTTATTTGTGTCGAAAAGTGTGGTTGCTTGTGTATGTTTAACTCTTCGACTGAATGACGTGATGGCAATCACCCACTCAGCTCCCAAGTGTCAAAACAGCTCCAACATCATTCTACTGTACGGCCATTTTCGAAAGAGCTTTTTCTGCCATTATAGTGGACGCATTGTTGGACTGTCGCTTCGACTTCCAGCATCCTCGCAAGACATGATCAATGTGCAGATTAAGCTAAAATTAAGCACTGCAGCTCGTCTGGGATCAGCACCTCGCGGGGATTATTTCTGTCCAAAAATGCAGTCGACAGAACTGAAGCCAAATCGTTCCTTTTAAAAAATAAATGAATAAAAAAAACACACACACAACACAATATCTCCCTCCTGTCATTGTGGCTTTAAAAAAAAAAAAAAAAAACGGCAACCAGTGAAAGGCGACGCCGTCTCCATTGTTTCTAAAAGCAGATTATGTGTGACTTTCGGGAGACCATGCAACACATGGCCGCATCCCATCCGCTGCTTCGCGCTCTCAAAGACGGCAACACTGTTCATCTCTTCAAAGATATGAGAAGCGTGCCATATGATGACATTTGTCCAAGCTGAGTGGTGATTGTATGTGTGGAAGTGCCGCTACCTTGTCATGTGAACGTGTGGGGACGACACATTGTCGGAGCGTGCATGCATGTTTGAGTTTAAAAACGAGACATACTCAATACATAATGCAGGTGCTGCCATCAGCCAACTTCTTACATTGTCATAGCAACCCTTTATAAGGCACTGGAAATAAAGTGGAACCCTGGTTAGCTCAGGGGCGGGGGTTGGGGGGGTCAACAAGTTGATTTAGTTCTAATTAAATCGCAGTTAAAATGATAAGAATTTAAGCCCCCCAGAAGGACATTGAGATGCCAATAAAAGAAGTAAAGCCCTCTGAAAAGGTGTTTAAATCAGTGTAAAAAATAAAACGCATTAAAGTGAATAGAAAGGCGATTAATGCGCCGTAAGAATCAACAATTTTGTTTCAACGGTAAGTATTAAAGCCCACATATAAGGCAATGAAATTGCTGTGCAAATAAGAAGTCTCTTAAAAGGCAATTTTGTTGCATCAACATCATAAAAATTAAAGGCCCTAAAAAAGTAATTACATTGCCCAAAAAAAAAAATGATACAAATTAAAGGCCGTTAAAAGTTGTGGTTTAAATAACAAGAAAGAAAGCTCCCTGAAAAGGCAGTTTAGTTTTCCTAAAAATAAGAAGCTAAGCCACCGATGAATGTGGTTAAGTTACCACATCAAAAAGTGATGAATTTTCTTTTAGGAATAATTAAACTTACAAACCCCTCAAAAAACGACTCTGTTGCTGTAAAAATAATGATTATGAAATCCCACACAACAAGGTGAATAAGTAGGAGCACAAATAAGAATTAAAGCCCCCCCTAATTAGTTTTCGTAAAATTATACTATACTATTTAAAGTCGCTCCAAAAGACAATGAGGTTGCCATACAAATCATTTGAATCAGTTGAAGCCTTTAAAAAGGGAATAAATGAACATTTTTTTTTTGCGCATTTCTACAAAGTCTGTGGATGCTAACAGATTCATCTTTATTCCGAGCACACTCCTCCCCAATCCGCTAGGCTCACTCAGTTATTGAACCATCATTGGCTTTGTTTTTGCTGGCCAACTCGCCTCATTTTTTTTTCCTCCCCCCTTTTCTTTCCCAAATCATGGCCCATTTATTCTAACCCAATTATTATCGAAGGCTGGCTAAGCAGAGTGATGGACACGACTTTGTCTGAGCACACACTGAGCGGCCGCCGCCGCCATCATGAAGGCACATCCCCACAGAGGATTACGCAGCCAGTGGAAGCATTAGAAATGATCTCAATTTATGACCAGTGACTATGTTACTAATTAACACCACGTGGAGAGGGGAGGTAGGAAAAAAAAAAGAATTTGTACGGCAGGACGGGGTGTTTCGACATGGCTCATTGGTCGCCATTAAAGGGACACCGTGTAAATCTTGTCTAATGTCGAGGAAATGGACCATCATGAACCCCAGTTACTACGAACGTGAGCTGCGTGAGCACAAGCTAAAGTGTCCGGAGAATAAAACGAATTCAAAAGCACCCACAAATGGTGAATACGTTACGGTGCATAAAAAAAAAATCAGATGGTGTACAAATTGCAATTAAAAATATGAAGTATGAAAGCCACAATAATAGGAATTGGAGATTTCAAAAAAAGAGACGGGGACAATTTTAACGTGAGGTCATAAAACACCCACGGACTGTAAAAGACAAACGACGTGTAAAAAAAAAAATAAAAAAAATAAAAAATTGCCTTGAAAAAGGCCATTAACTTGCTTTAATATAGTATGGCGTAAACCCCCTTGTTGTAAAAAAATAAAATAAAATAAAATAAAAAAACAAACCTCGTGAAAAAGGCAATTGAGTTGCCATCACAGTGAAAGCTCTCAAAACAGGCAATTGGGTAGCATAAAAAGTTAAAATTTTATCAACCCCTTCCCCATAGAGGTGATTAGGTTGCTGTGGGGGGGTGGGGGGGGCTTTATTATTATTTGGACTTTTGAGCGAACAAATAATTGTTGAACATTCTCCCTAGCAACAATGCCACCAATTACCTTAATATATCTTTGCTGCAGCACCTGACTCAAATCGGATCGGAGTTGTTTGGCTTTCTCATGCAGAGTGTTGTCCGCACTCCACATGACCTCGGATGACCCTTGACAAGTGCCAGTATTTGATGTGTGGCAGGTCGGATCAGAGGCAAGGTGGGCAACGCTCCGTGATGTAGGTGAAGGGTGGTGAGGGAACGGTAGGATTAGAAGGGGTGTGTGTGTGTGTGTGTGTGTGGGGGGGGGGGGGGG
>NW_017805379.1:864964-870327 GCF_001891065.2 Hippocampus comes
TGTGTGTTTGTGTGTGTGTGTGTGTGTGTGTGTGTGTGTGATTTCAAGGGGTGAGCATGATCCACAGTGATAGCCTTTTGCAAAACAACGTCTCCGAGGAGGCACAAGCTATCGTACACTTCACACGCGATCACATAAGCCACACATGAACAGCGGGCATGCACGCACACACACACACACACACACACACACACACACACACACACACACACACACACACACACACACAACAATCTGGATATGGACCTATTGTGCCTTCAGCGAGGCCTGACAGCAGTGTTGGACTGGCATCACACGCATGCCAACTCTTTCCCTCCCCTTGTAAGTAACGGACGCACGTGATGCCAGCTCGTTGCATTGTGCGGCCAAACCTTTTCACATTCCTGTTCCTGCGTCTAATCCACGCCCCTTCTGCTGCCAATTGGTGATTAGAGAGAAAAGGAGAGCGAGAGCGAAAAAGAGAGAGAGAGAGAGAGAAAGGCCACAGTGGACACCAAGCTGAGGTCATGCCAGCATTACAATTTAAGTACATGAAAGTCAAAAGTTGATGCAGCTGGTGGTGAAATGAAACCCGGCTGTATACTTTAGTCGGCTAGTTTCTTTAAAAAAAAAAAAAAAAGTTTGTAGATACCTAATAGTTGCTACTGTCTCGATAAAACTCCTCAACTCATGTCAACACAACTCTGACACCAAATGGCGCCAAAACACTACTGTACCGTGAGATGTTGATATCACAGGCAGTGTCCAAATTCATAGGCTTTGCCCGCTAAAGGATAAATTCAAAGGCCACATGACATAACTTCCTCGACCGCATACCAGTGTCCAAATTCACGCAGCCTTAAGAATTTCACCTTCAAATATGACTTTCGTTTCCATGGAGACGGCGCCTGAGCAAAGTCTGCTTTGAGCACACTTTTGTCGCCTACATTGCTTCACTGTTCTTCTACGCCGCTCTTTCTCTACACTTCGACATATCTTCGACCACCCAAGGACATTGGCGCCATCTTGTGGCAGTACAGAAGACTGTCAAGTGCGAAAAAAAAAAAAATCCTTTTCAAAGCACACTTTTCAAGAACTGGATTTTATGAGGCTAGTTTAACCAACATGGTGACTGGCTGGCGTGTTTCCACCCGGATACTGTTTATTTGGGGCACTCTCAGAGCAGTATGAACAACACGCTGAAGCTAGCTTACACAGGCAAAGAAAGAAGGTATGTTTTTGATAAATATTGTGAACCCCTACACTGTATTATAAAGTAAATATGGAGGAATTGTTCTAAAGGCCATTTTGCACAGGTCTTCTACATAGTGTTGCTTTCAACCCATCATCATCAATCAGTACTGTACCAGCCCCTCCAACAAGAGCTCGATCCTCTTTTGCAATCACCACAACCATTTCATTCTACACCTCAGCATCACCTCAGTGCACCAGCCCTCCCGCCGCCATCCTCGACCAATCTCAGCCCCACACTTTCATCTGTACAACACGCACACACAAACGCACGCACTTCAAAACACAGTCCCCCTCCCCTGCTCCGACCTTGCCTGCTTATTGGTCGCTGACCCTGCAGGAAAGCAAAGGTTTTAATTATTCATGCACAATGAGAGACTCCTGCCTCTCGCCGCCGCAGGACAACAATGCCAAGTGATGTCAACGCATGCGTGGCGCTGGACCACCGTGGCACATCCCACCAGCCGTCCTCCAGTTGTTCATGGCAGTGTATATCAACACAGACGCAGAAGGGGGCTCGTCACGCGCTACACGCTACATTCACTCTGTTTGATTTACTTTGTAGTTAAAGCCTCTTTTAAGTTAAAAAAAAAAAAACAATTGAAATTTGGAGAAATGTGTTGCCAAATTTTAATTTTAAAAAACTGAATTGGCAAATACAGTATATTAAATCAGACTTCAAAATGATGTTCTCTTAGCTCTGAGACCCTGTCAGATTGTCTATTGAATCCACTGAATACTTTCTACTCAACTTTCAAATGTTTATGAGATATGATTGTACGTGTAGCTTAGGCCTACACATCCCTATACGTCTGAGCTGTGAAAATATATCAGTTTAAAGCCAGCGGTGGCAGCAATATACGCCACTGAGTCATTGGGAAGCGTTTTCAGGTGCTAGCCATCAGCTAGCTTGAAGGCTAACAGGCTTCTGGATGTCACAAACTACCTCACTTGGTGTTGTATTGGTATGTGGGTCCGTCCACATAACAGAGAAACTTCAGCCGAAGTTAACTTTTTAAATGTTGTGGCCATGTTATTCAGTCTGCGGGGGGGGAAAAGATTGAATGCTTTACCAGGGCTCCAAATACAGGAAGGGCAAGTTGAACTTATGTTACGTTTGGAAGATTTTTTTTTCCCCCCCATCGGTTACTTTCATGGCTCAACAGCGCCCTCTTCACATGTTATCGCTGTAAATATGTGAGTGTGTTAGTTCATGTGCGCGCACTGCAAAGGTGAGTTGGGGAGCGTCGTAGAGCAAACTTGCTATTAGCTAATTAGCTGCAAAGTTTATTTAATATTTTATTCTGTGTAGCTCATGTTAATTCGAGCCAGTATCTAATTTATTGTTGTGTTCCCCAGCTGGCAACTTGGCTACATGACTGCTACATGCTAAAAACATGATGCAGCTCCAAGGACCATATCTCAACTTTCTAGAAATGCCTTTTCTATTTCCTCCTGACACCAGCCTGACACCTCTGGAGCGGTGGGTGGAATGGCTTGGGGGGGGGTCTGCATTTTAAACGCCTTACAAATTTCCCCATTAGGCTGACAAGTGAAATGCAGGCTTTAAGTCAGCAGAGGCTCCACTTGGGCTGCCACAGAGTGGATGGAAGGAGATTAGAGAAGGCCTCGTCCATGATAGAAGGGGGTTGGGGGAAGGGGACGGGGGGGGGGCACAAATCTCTGACAGTTGAGGCAAGAGAGAGGAGAATGTCACGCCTTTAATGCGCAAAGTGGAGGAGTTCATTACCCCGCATATCATCACCCCGGCGTGGCGAGAGGAGCCCCCGAGCTTTTTTCAGCTCTAAACCCCTCACACACCCGCACCCGTCACTTTCTGGCTCCCCGTTTCTCTCCCTTTTTCACACCAGTGTTTTGTTGCCTGAGCAGCAGTGTTGTTTTGTGCGTGTGTGGAAAACACCAGACCGCTTCCTTACGGGTTACGGATTACATTTCACACATGTGCGGGTGGGAGAAGGAGGTGCAAGGTGGGGCAAGAGGAAAATTTGCATTTTAGGGGGTAATCCAGATTTATGTGGGTCTTTTAAGATCTATTTTCAAGCATTTTTTTCTCTTCGTGTTTTTTAGATTTGGTCTCAGGACAAGAAAATTGACTCAGAAACTACGAGGCAAGATAATGGCCGCCTGCTCAGCCTGCTAAAGCAAACAGAAGCTTTGCATGCTAATGTTGCGACGCGCTCGTGCGTGTGAATCCCCAAAAGCAAATGAAGACATTTTTTTTGAAATATAATCGTCTTTTATCGCGCCCCATTTTCAAGCACCTGCATGACACCATGACTCTTTGTCGCTATGGCGACAGCACTTCCCCCGCCAGGCGACATGGTCACCCAGTCCGACGAGCTCATTAGGGCTGTTGTCACGTTCCACCGTGATACCCTCCGGCCAACTGGGAGGGTGACACTGCCACAGTGTGTGTGTGTGTGTGTGTGTGTGTGTGTGTGTGTGTGTGTGTGTGTGTGTGTGTGTGTGTGTGTGTGTGTGTGACAGGAAGAGCATCATACTTCCACCAAAGCAAAAACAGATTTTTTTCTGTGTTTTTAGATCAGAGACTGCGATTTTTATTAAATTTATCGTGTTGATGTGACCAAAGGACAAAAACTTTTAAATCATGATCTGGGTGTCGATCTGCAATCTTGAGTCTGGTTATTTTAGTCAGATAAACTGTGCATGTGAACAGATTTGGATGACGTTTGATGTGTAGCTTTGGCATTCTTGATTATGATCCAGATCCAAAAATACAAAATAGATTTGATTCCATATTAACTGTTGGAACTTGCATATGGATTCATTTGGTGTTTTTCGTGTTTGTTATGACTTACAGATCAAATGTACACCTTGTAATTTTGATGAAGATATAGAATCCAAATCCCAAATCTGGATCCAGATCGTTTTATGAAAGAACAGTTTTGTTTTGGTTTTGTTTGTTTGTTTGTTTTATCTGTCTTCATATGGGGGTTTCAGAGCATGGACCCACACTCGCATGCCAACGCACAACCCTACCCCCACGGGGCACACAAGAAGGAGCAGAAGCAGAAAAAGCAGAAGAAGAAGAAGAAGCCTCTTAGGAAAGCGGAGTGAGATTGATTAGCTGAGATCATTTTCTCTGCCCAAAGGGAAGAAGCCAATAACGAAGAGCAACAAATATTTTTCATTTTTGAGAGAGAGAGAGAGAGAGAGAGAGAGAGAGAGAGAGAGGGGGGGGGTGATTGTCATTCGCTCTGGGCTCATCTCCAACTCTCGTGGTGTCGCCTTTACTTATTCATCACTTGTGACTATGTGCGTGCGTGCATATGTGTGTGTGTGTGTGTGTGTGTGTGTGTGTGTGTGTGTGTGTGTGTGTGTCACAAAACTCAATAATAGATCGGAAGGGAAGTCATGCCAGATGTTCATATGAGGACAAAATAAAGGGAAGAAGCACCCCATTTTCGACATAAACACATCATCTTATCCTAGCATGGCTAGCCGTATAACCGCTTGTTAATGTGCTAACAGTGGACAAAATCAGCGACGCAACTCCATATTTAAATCGTAACTTAGTCCTAAGTGAACTTGGTATGATTCAAGGACAAATGGTTTATCTTTGGATCATGATCCAGATCCATATCTGAAATTGATTTGAAAACACTAGATCAAAATCGTTTTTACAACAAGAACCTTCGTCATGAGGTTGTGAAAAGCTTTCTATTAAATTGGATGTGCAAATTTATTTTGATCGAAGGACAAAATTCATAGACTTGGTTCATGATCCTGATCTATTTATGGAATCCAGATCTGGAATCTTGATTGAAGTCAATTTTTGTGCCACAGCCATAACTCCAAAAGTTGTAAATGGATGACATTCAGTGTGTAACTTAACAGTGAGTATGAATCGAAAAAGATGGACTCAACTTTTGGTCTGGATCCAAATCAATGAATATGAATGGTTTGAAATCATTTTATCATCACAGACATTTTTCTAAAAATTGCTGGAAATGATAGAATTTGGTGTGTAGCATTTTGGAACAAACAAGGATCAGTTTGTGTTATTGATCTGAATCCATACGTGGAATCTTGATCAGATTGTTGTTTCACCAAAAAAAATAAATAAATAATAATAATAATAATAATAATAA
>NW_017805379.1:871464-899601 GCF_001891065.2 Hippocampus comes
TTCGACATTTAATTCTGATAAATTAGATTTCTGGGAAACTATAAAGAAGCTGCCGTCGCTGTCTCAAAGCAGCGTTGGTATCCTCATTAAACGGCACAGAACGCTGATGGCTCTTGGAATACTATAGCACAACCACACTCTGCTGAGAGCTCTTCCTTTTGTACCAAAAAATTATAAAATCATGGAATGCGGCAGTCGTACCGGTATATCCCATAATGAGAAAGGCTGGTGCTGACTTGTATTTCTGCTGTGGCTCCACTGACTGCGGGGGGTGCGCCATTTGTTTCCCTAATTAAGCATTCATCGGCCACTAATGATGTGTTCTGACCTCCAATTTCCTGCACCTTTGGCGTTAAATCAGCCTAGAGTGATCGCTGGGATACACGCAGACACACACACACACACACACACACACACACACACACACACACGCACTAGCAGTGTAATGGCAAGAAGGCAGACAAAGACAGAGGAAGAGAAGGAGGGCGGGGTGAGATTAAATGGCTATTCTTCAAAGGAGTCATAGAACGAGAGAAAAGTAGCAGTAGTGGCTCTAATAGGGAGCCTTGGGGAACGCCCGGTGCGATAAACACATCAAACCCACGCAGCAGCAGCGTTAACCCACTGGGACTCGGCAGCAGCACTAATCCCCTCCGAGGTGCCACCACGGCGTTCCAAGTGTGTCGGAATGCTGATGCCTGTAATGTTCTTGGAAATACATAGATAGCCCTACACGGCTTTTCTGCAAGGAAACATGCTTTATCATAAAAGGACACGATAATACGTAGTAGCGCTACATGGAGAAAGAGAGAGAGAGAGAGAGAGAGAGAGAGAGAGATAGAGAGAGAGAGAGAGAGAGAGAGAGAGAGAGAGAGAGAGAGAGAGAGAGAGAGAGAGAGTGTGAGCAACACTGATGACTGGTAAGAACGGTGAGTCTAAGTCTTTTGTTGATGTGCAACAAAAACCCAAAAACCCAATTAAAAAAAAAAAAAAAAACAGCTACTTGAGGATCATTATTGTGAAATGTTTACGAATCAGACCTTGATATGGAGCAGAGAGTGAAGCAAACTATTTTTACTTCCAAAACTGAATTATATTTATTGACTGGATCATTATGAAGATAAATATTACTATTTTTAGATTCTTTGCACCTTTGCGTACCTACAAAAATTCAATCTAAAATCGACATATTTTTTTCTCTTTACGATTATTCTGATTATGACTTTTTTTCTGACGGTGACAGTGCTTTGGGGGCTCGAATACTGCCACACAGCTTTTTGGCGCCGCGACGGCTACTGGTTTGCCCTTACCCGGCTGAATATGAGCGTGACACACAAGCATGCACTCAGCATGATATATGCCCAAAAACACAAAGGTCAACAGTCGGCGGGGCTTCTTTTGCATCACCTTAACTTCGGAGATGAAGCTGACCCATCTTTCGCTCTCCGACACACACAACAGCTGTTTTAAAGGGCCAGTCGCCGCAGAAATAAATGACACCGTTAGAGCTGACTTTCTGTAATCTATGTGTAAAGGAAGAAAGAATCCCACAGGAGGAGACTTGTGAGTGAGTGACATTCATCTTGTCCCGCCGTTTGCACATCAACACCTCTGTCGGCATGATCCGATATCTCTGTGAAATGACGCCCCCCCTAGAGGAACTTGTGTGTATAAAAAAAAAAAAAAAAAAACACACGCACACAGACGGCCAATCAGCTTGGCAGGCGGCGGCCTCACCTTGGAAGCTAAGAAGGCTTTGGCTAACCAGATTGTGTGTGTTTATCATGTGAAGAAGAGACCCTAAAGTGGATTACCTTGTAATTGATCTGGGATCTGTCTGCAGCGACTGTACCTTGATGAGAATGTTACGCAACTTGAAAGAAATCACACGGTGATACCAGACACATGCACACACAAACACACGCGCGCACTACAATTAGCTAATATACACTACAGTGCACTATTGTTTGTCCTGTGCAGGTCATGCAATAGTTATGCAAGCGCTAGTAGCAGCAAGGAGAGGAGAGGCAAGGCGATAACAGAAAAGGGAGATTAAAAAGGAGATGAGCAGGTGAGGAAAGGTGATTGAGAATAAGGAGGAGAGACGGTTTCTGGGAGGGGAGAACAGAAAGAAGATTAGAAGGACAGCAAATGGATGTGAGGAGTGAAGTAAAGAGGAGATGAGAAGGGGAGCTAAGTGAGGGGAGGAAAATGAGAGGTAAAGGAGGAAAAAAGGAGGGGGCCGAGGAGAGGAAAGGGAGAGGGCAATGAGGGAAGGAGAGATGACAACAAGAGGAGAGGAAAGAGGACAGAAAAGGACACTGAAGAAAAGGAAGAGATGAAAAGGAGCACGTGAGGGGAAAAGGGAAGGAAGTGGTGGGGGGGAAGAGGAACAGGAGAGGAGAAGCAGGCTCGGAGAGGAAAATCAATCAAAGGAGTAAAAATAAAAGGAGGGACCAGGAAAATGAAAGGAGAAAGAGGAGTGCAAAAGGGGAGGAGGAGGGCTGAAGAATGGAACAAGACGATGAAAGGGAGGGGTGAATGTGGAAAAGGAATGAAAAGGGGGAAGGAGAAGAAAAGGGGCAGGGGTAAGACAGGAGGAAGAGAGAGGAGGAAATAAGAGGTGAGGAAAAGGGGGGGGAAGGAGCGAGAAGAAAATAGAAACAGAACAGGTGGAAGAAAACGGGAGAGAAGATGAAAAGGAAAGTTAAATGAGGGAACGAGAGATGGAGAGGTGAGGAAAGAACAAAAGAGGGGAGAGGGGAAGGTTAAGTGAGAAGAGGAAGAGGAGAGGAAGAGGAGAGGTGAACGAGGGAAGAAGACAAAAGGGATTTGAAAGGTGAAGGAGAAAGAGGAGGGAAAGAAGGAAATAGAGAGGAAGACTACAATGGAAGAAGAGAAGGGAAAAGGAGAGGGAATGGAGGTGAAAAAAGGAAAATAGGCAGAGGAACAAAAAGAGAAGAGACAACACAGAGAGGAGGAAACCCCTTTGGAAACACCCCCCCCCCCTTCTCCAAAATAAAAAAATGGTACGGTCCAGTGGTCTGACAGTCAATTCTGGAAGTAGCATGCTCAAACTACAGCACACCACTTTATTTGTTTAATCATGTGAGGCCAACGGCACGTTCTCGGGGACCTCCATGACAAGCATGTGCCAGGATGACACATTTTTTAGTGTGTGCGCGTGTGAGTCAGTGTGTATGTGTTATTTAAATAGCACACAGAGAGGTGACATCACTGAGCTGATCCATCACTGGGATCATTCCATTCTATTCCACCCGAGGACAATTTAGACACAAACATTTTGGGCAAAATGAAAAACAGGTAATCACCCATCACATAATCTGATTGGTCCACCAATCTGGAATTAGATTCAACATTTAATTCAGTGATTTTTTTTTTTTTTTACACACCCCTCCTTTGATAGTATTTTGTGCTTTGATTATTTGAAATTTCATATGAGGATTGAAGTGTCCCTAAAATCTCAAATAACGCCACTATGATGGCAATATACCAGGCAGGCCTATAGCCCCCATCATAACAAAGTGGAAGATTCCACTCCATCTTACAGTGCATTTTGGACAAAGTTACATCCTCCCCCGCGTTCTGCGTAAGATTGACGGTCCCCGCCTCTGCACCATCCTTCATCGCAGACCGCTGATGAAAACGTGCGATCGATAAGGAAATAGGAGCCAAAAGGGGCAGCCCCGATCTTGACTCACAGGGAGGTGAAGGCGTGCCGATCGGACGCCAGAAATCCGTCTTGACGCTGGACGTCGGCCAAGGTGCTCCCGGGAAAACTGGAACACGGAAGGTTCGTGAGCGAGCAATCATTACCTACACCGAGGTGCTGTTTGTCTCCTTGTCACTAAAATTAATCCCATCAAGCGGCGCTTTTTTTTTCCTTTTATAATAAAATCAAACAGAATCACTCAAAATCATGCACAGCGGCAAAATTTTGTTCACAGCCTTCTTCATCACACGACGACTAAAATCGAACACTAGTTATGCACGGTCACCACCAGTTTTCACATTTTAAGGAAACATAATTAGAAATAATCCACTCGTCAAAAAAAAAAAAAAAAAAAGCCGAAGTGGATCACGCATGCATGATTTATGATGACTAACTAGAAATAATCCACAAAGTCAAAAATATGTCCATTGCACACTTACTCATGCAGGGGCAGATGCCCAATGTAAAAGTGCATAATTCGTGTCATCACTCCTCAAGTTATTCATGTAAAGCGCCTCCTTTCACAAACAAGCATGTCATGCACATGTGCAGGGAAATGAGGGGGTGGGGATGGGGGCAGCATATCAAAAAAGTGTTTGCTGCTGGATGGAAGATGGATGGCGGCAACAAACAGTGCGGAGCCTCAGGAGCAGAGAAACGGTCACCAAATCAGCATTCACACATTCATAACCGAGTTCCACTCTTAATTCACCTGCTCCACTGGAAGACACTTCAATTTGTAGCAGATGCCTCAGTGCACAAAGTGGGAGCCAGATAAAGACGTCACTGCATGAGGGATGCTAAGTTAGACAGAGGTGACCGCAAGACGCAAAGGTAAAAACACACATGTAGCATTGTACCCATCGAACAAAAGTAACAAGCATATGGTAGCTAACCAGTCAGAGTCTAGCTAGCGGCTGGGTTCAGAAGCTAGCCTAGCAGTTAAAATACAACGCGTAATGTGTGAGGTTGGCATCTAGCTCAAGTAGATAATGGAGCAATTAAGACATCACACACAAAGAATAACATTTTCCAGCTAGCCAAAAAAAGGCATGTTATCATTTCAAACACGCAAAAACTATGACAAGCATATAGCATCGAGCCAGTAGCTGTGGCTTCACCCTATTTTTTAGTGTGTGCGCGTGTGAGTCAGTGTGTATGTGTTATTTAAATAGCACACAGAGAGGTGACATCACTGAGCTGATCCATCACTGGGATCATTCCATTCTATTCCACCCGAGGACAATTTAGACACAAACATTTTGGGCAAAATGAAAAACAGGTAATCACCCATCACATAATCTGATTGGTCCACCAATCTGGAATTAGATTCAACATTTAATTCAGTGTTTTTTTTTTTTTTTTACACACCCCTCCTTTGATAGTATTTTGTGCTTTGATTATTTGAAATTTCATATGAGGATTGAAGTGTCCCTAAAATCTCAAATAACGCCACTATGATGGCAATATACCAGGCAGGCCTATAGCCCCCATCATAACAAAGTGGAAGATTCCACTCCATCTTACAGTGCATTTTGGACAAAGTTACATCCTCCCCCGCGTTCTGCGTAAGATTGACGGTCCCCGCCTCTGCACCATCCTTCATCGCAGACCGCTGATGAAAACGTGCGATCGATAAGGAAATAGGAGCCAAAAGGGGCAGCCCCGATCTTGACTCACAGGGAGGTGAAGGCGTGCCGATCGGACGCCAGAAATCCGTCTTGACGCTGGACGTCGGCCAAGGTGCTCCCGGGAAAACTGGAACACGGAAGGTTCGTGAGCGAGCAATCATTACCTACACCGAGGTGCTGTTTGTCTCCTTGTCACTAAAATTAATCCCATCAAGCGGCGCTTTTTTTTTCCTTTTATAATAAAATCAAACAGAATCACTCAAAATCATGCACAGCGGCAAAATTTTGTTCACAGCCTTCTTCATCACACGACGACTAAAATCGAACACTAGTTATGCACGGTCACCACCAGTTTTCACATTTTAAGGAAACATAATTAGAAATAATCCACTCGTCAAAAAAAAAAAAAAAAAAAAGCCGAAGTGGATCACGCATGCATGATTTATGATGACTAACTAGAAATAATCCACAAAGTCAAAAATATGTCCATTGCACACTTACTCATGCAGGGGCAGATGCCCAATGTAAAAGTGCATAATTCGTGTCATCACTCCTCAAGTTATTCATGTAAAGCGCCTCCTTTCACAAACAAGCATGTCATGCACATGTGCAGGGAAATGAGGGGGTGGGGATGGGGGCAGCATATCAAAAAAGTGTTTGCTGCTGGATGGAAGATGGATGGCGGCAACAAACAGTGCGGAGCCTCAGGAGCAGAGAAACGGTCACCAAATCAACATTCACACATTCATAACCGAGTTCCACTCTTAATTCACCTGCTCCACTGGAAGACACTTCAATTTGTAGCAGATGCCTCAGTGCACAAAGTGGGAGCCAGATAAAGACGTCACTGCATGAGGGATGCTAAGTTAGACAGAGGTGACCGCAAGACGCAAAGGTAAAAACACACATGTAGCATTGTACCCATCGAACAAAAGTAACAAGCATATGGTAGCTAACCAGTCAGAGTCTAGCTAGCGGCTGGGTTCAGAAGCTAGCCTAGCAGTTAAAATACAACGCGTAATGTGTGAGGTTGGCATCTAGCTCAAGTAGATAATGGAGCAATTAAGACATCACACACAAAGAATAACATTTTCCAGCTAGCCAAAAAAAGGCATGTTATCATTTCAAACACGCAAAAACTATGACAAGCATATAGCATCGAGCCAGTAGCTGTGGCTTCACGCTAGCCGCAGCTAACAGAGCACTCTAACTTTCAACCACAAGTGACAAGTATAGAATAGCTAAGTTAAGTAAGTTAGTTCGTCGTGCATAATGGAAGAGACAAACACAGCAAAATAATATAAAGGTGGAAAGAGTATAAGGTGCTACCTTTTGCTCACAAGTTCTTATATAGCAGCTAACCGTCAGTTGCTATCTCGGGGCTAGCTTGAAAAGCTAAGAGCGTATATCCCAAGGCACATATTTAACACGACCCTCTGACATGGTAGCTAGACATTTGGCGGCTAACTAGTTACCTACTAGCGTGAGATGCTAATATATGAGTTAAAACATAAAACACAAAGTAACTTTTGATCAGCGGTGCTTGTGGCTGGCTCGAGAAAAGTTAAAAAGAGACAATTTCATTTGAAACATAAAACACGTCACATTCTACCTCCTGGTCACAAGTGACAAGCGTATGGCAGCGAGCCAGTCAGCAGCTATCATGATAAAATAACGCACCAGACTAGTTTCTCTTCACTCAGTGTTCCTTCTTGTCAAACAGTACAAACCCATGAGTACAGCGTATATGTGCAGCACAGAGCAGATGTTCTCATTAGAGGGTGATGTCAGGATGAGTTATTAAAGACATTTAAGGTTAAAGTGAAGAAAGTCATTTCAATGGCGCGAATAGCTGCCTCTGCCAAGTTCTTTATTTGGGATTAATAAGGACTGAACGAAGCCCCTGCGAACAGCCTTCAACTTGTAAAGTCGATTGTTGTCCATTGTCCTGAAGAGCATTTCGCATGGTAACTTGAAATTTCGTAAACGTGTTCGTCCATGATGAGAGGTCCCACAAAAAAAAAAAAAAAAAAGGCTCAAGAAAGCAATGGCAAGACACAGGGAATCTGCCATGTTGATTTGAAGCAGCCATTTTGTCCGTTTCCAGGTGTCCTTCAAGGACAGACTACTACCAGATATGATCATAATTCAGCGCGTGACAACAGTTTCATTTAACAGCATGAAATTTGCCAGACAAAGAGTAGACCCATAAAAAAACTCGCAAGTACCCACGGCCTAAAAGATGCAGCAAGTCTGCTATTTTGGTTTCAAGGGTCCATTTTTAGGATTGTTTAGCCTGATTTGAAACAGTCATTTTAAGGTCATTTCAGTACTTCAATATGTGGACTACGCCAAAAGATTGTTTTCTTATAACTTCCAAATCTGAAACCTATATATTAGATGGGCAACGACAAACTGAAAGGCATATTATTTTTTTGTAATTGCATGCGTACACAGGCAAAGTTTGATGACAAGCATATTGTCTGGAAAATTTTTGTGAGTCCGCGCAGCAGAAATAACAAGGCACAAAGATGTGCAGGCGTACGAAATCTTTCATCTCAACTGTGAATCCTCTCATGGAACATTTTCCTTCCATTTTCTCTATTCTCAGTGCCCATAATCTATTTTTCTGGATTGAAACCCAAAGGCGTGGGTGGAAGAAAAAGAAGATAAGGTGTGTTTGCCTCATCTGAGGTTCTTTAATCCATACTTGTGACAATCAAAATTGGCAAGGAATGAAAATGGGGGGGGGGGTGATTTGGATTTGAAAATGTCACATGAGATGTTTTTGCAAAAAAGTAAAACATCCATCCATCCATTTTCTAATCCGCTTATCCTCCACGAGGGTCGCAGGCGCGCTGGAGCCTATCCCAGCTGTCTTCAGGCAGTCGGCGAGGGACACCCTGAACCGGTTGCCAGCCAATCGCAGGGCACACAAAGACGAACAACCATTCGCAGTCACACTCACACCTAGGGACAATTTCGAGTGTTCAATCAGCCCGCCATGCAATGTTTTTGGAATGTGGAAGGAAACCAGAGCACCCGGAGAAAACCCACGCAGGCACGGGGGGAACATGCAAACTCCACACAAGAAGGCCGGAGCCAGAATCAAACCCTGCACCACTGTACTGTCAGGCCGACGTGCCAACCACTCGACCACCGTGTCGCCTGTAAGTAAAACATTGGTGCCTATCATGAAGGAGCTGCTTCTGCGGATTATTGAGTATTTGCACATTTTCTGCAAACGTCTGCATCCAAATGACGGTCCTGTTTGACCGCCTTACGCTGCGAGACCAAACGTCATCATCAGCAGGCTACAGCCTCCACACACATTTGGCAACTGCAAAAGTGTGATTTATGACCCCCGCACACACGGCACAATCCCCCAGTGTGCACTTGGGGCAGGCGGGGAGGGGGGGTCAAGGTATTTCTCCAGGAATCGGATCAGGAGACCTGAAACAACATCCCGCCTGCTTCCTCTCCTTCAACGACTCTGACGGCGGCTATTTCGGGAGAAGCGAGCCTCCACATAGATCAATATAACCCTCTTACTGCACTGCAGTAAAAAAAAAAAAAAATGCGTGACACTGCAGCGTTCCGGTACGTGCTGTTCAAAAATGTTCCATCCTCTTCGTAAAGAGGATTTCGATGGAAAAAAAAGGGCGGTGGAGGCTTTAGCAATATATATACACTGCATACATTTCAACAAGTTGTACTTGCTGCATTCCAAATTTATTCGTAAAGATCAATCCCGCAGCAAAGATTAGCAGGGAGAGAGCGGTGAAAGTTTCTGACTTTATTTTTTTAACTCAACTTTTCAGCGAGACTCTCTATCGCGGGCTTTCCCGCCGATAGCGAGCTTCTCTCTAGTATGCACAAGAAGAAGAGTAGCAGCTCATACCGAGAGCCCGAGACATTGACTGAAGGGTGCGCCAACAAAAAGCTACCCCGGGAAAATCATTAGCATCGCAGCATCACTCCAAGTCACTGGCACATGTGGCATTCCCGCAATGTGAAAAGATAGCAGGAGACAAGACAGTCGATGAGATGACTTGAGCGAGGGAAACTGCAGTATGAAACTGAATTTTTAAAAAAAGGCTTTTAACCGGGAAATAAAGCACAGCAAGAAGAATGGATCCACACAACATGGCGGAGTCGACTGGAGCGCTAATGGTCGCGGCACACGTAGGATCATTTTCAATCAATGTTTGGAAGTGTCAATAGGTGCTGCCGTTTTGGTTCGCGCAAAGAACTGTCATGGACAATGCAGAAAAAATATTGTGGGGTGAAGATGTTATGATAGTAACGCTTCCATGCTTCAGTCAGTGCTGCTGTATTGGTTAGCAACAGAAAATGCAAATCATATCATATTACATTTCGATGTACTGGGATTAAAAATGCTATTGAAATGTGACACAAGTAATTGCGGCATGCTCGCAGCGTGAGGAGCGCGGCGGAGACGCCAGGAGAGGAGGAGGGTTTGGGGGATCTTTTCAAAGCTGAGGAAAAAAGTTTGGAGTCAAGAGATAAAGTCGGCAAATGTTCGAACATCAGCACAAAGTTGACATTTTTCCAATTAATGCGCACGCTCTTAACGCTTTCTGGAAAATGATCGCTCCTGATTTTCCGAGGGGCTCGTCGTCTAATGGATCCGATGGAATCCTTATCGTGAGTTCAAACATCCAAGCTGATGTTGCCGTTTTCTTCTTGTTATCGCTTTTCTCTCACTTTTCACCACATTTCACTGCCTGACTGACACTGTTGCTTTTTTTGTTTTTTTGGGGGGCATTGTTTGAGCTCCTCAGGCAAAGAGCGGTAAATAATGCACCACAAAGAGGCGCGCGCAAGATAAAATGCATTTAGCAATTAAGTGGTTTGGAAATGGCTTAACTGCAAATAGCAACCTGTCATATGGACTATATTAGAAGTGATTGCGTTTGGATCGTTATCGATTTCTTCAGGTTGGCAGCCAATAGGAGGTACAATGACTCCTGTTTTTATCAATTGACTATATTTTCGCAAACCACCCCATTGTAATTTCGATTTGAATTTGATCAAACTGTTCGGCCTTACAGTACATCCCAAAAAAAAAAAATTAAATAAAAATAAAGTGGTTTTATAAAAATGAACGAACCAGCCATCCATTATCTGAACCGCTTATCCCAAATTGACAAAAATGAGATGGGAGCGATGCATTCGTGACATCAGTGTGCAGACGGAGTTGCAGGTTGAAGGGAGGAGGTGGGGTGGGGGGTGGAAACGGGTCGGTTTTTAATCTTCACTCGTGTGAGCTTGGGCTGCCTGCGTGGGTGTCGTGTGACGACCCCCCGCCGCCGTTCGCCGCCGCATCCTTCATTGTTATTTATGAGCCCCGGCTCGAATGGAGCACCTCGCCATCGATCCCTCAAGGTCAAGCGGGGGCGGGGAGGGGGGTGCATCAACTAGCACACCATGCTCAATCCTGCAGCTGTAATGCATACTTTGTTTAAAAAATAAAATAAAATAGATTGACTGAAAGTCTCCACAATATTGTGGAGCGACCACTTGAGGTCTCCTGGATCATTAAATCATCGTTAAATAAGCCGAGTGCACCCACTGCAAATTCATCTTTCATACCAGCTATCTGTGTCAGTAGGTGCTGCTGTTTTGGTTAGCAACAGAGTTCAAATGGGGCCCAGCAGCTCCATTTTATAATGTCCTACATGGAACTTCGAAACATGCTAGCAATAGCGCGGCAAAAAAAAAAAAAAATGACTACGTGTGCACTTTACCCACCTCCCAACACGATACATCATGTGTTATGAACCCGTCTCGCAAACAGCAGCTCGGTGAGTAATGAGCAAACATCCACGTTTTTATTCAGGCGTCAATACTGCTTGAGCGGGCCATATATCAAAAATAACACCTTGCGGAAAAAATGAAACTATTAAACTGTGCACAGAGTGAAGAAAGCATGCGGAACAACAATGTCAGCTCAGAATACAGTTTCACAAACAGCGGGCAGTTTTCTAATCGACCGCAGATGGAGGGGTGGGTAGTTTTGAATATGGTTTATGCTTTGGTAGGTGCCGCTGTTTTGGTTAGCAACAGAATTCAAAACGCTAGAATGCATGATGCACAAAATATTGCGGCGAGACCACGCGGCCGATGTCTACTGGGGCTCTAATCTCCAAATTGACCTACATTCTTCTTCAATACTTTTTGTGTGCTTTGGTAGCTGTTTTGGTTCGCAATATAATTCAAAGGACTAGCATGGACGATGCACACGACATTGTGGGGGTGATCCAAGGTCAGAGTCAACTGGAACAATGCTGATGTCCGTCGTGTTTAATACTGTTGACATGTTTCAATCGGTGCTGCTGTTTTGGTCAGCAACAAAGTTCAAAGGACAAGTACGTTAGTGTATACTGGAACGCTCATCTCCGATTTACAAAACGCAGATAGACTCCTTGATAGGCGCCGCTGCTTTTCACAAAGTTCAGAAATTGATACTGGTGAACATTTGCACCTATGAACTGAACTGATTACAGCTATTACCTGCCTTTTTTTTTTTCTCGAAATGGGTTTTATTTGAGTGAGGAGCTTATTCACATTCATTCTATGGCTGCCGGGATATATCCTACGAAGGCCTCATGAGAAAATCCGTCCATCAAAGTCAAAGCGACGATCGAGGAGCTTATTCTATGAGACGGAAGCCAGGTACTAATGGCTGCCGCGAAATATACTACGAAGGCCTTATGAGAAAATCCGTCCATCAAAGTCAAAGCGACGATTGCCGGACGCCATTTGGACTCGCACGTGGACAGCCGCGTTTCTGAAGCCACATGACGAAGGAGGAAGTGAAGGCGTTTTACGGGGGCGGATGCCACTCACCCAGCCTGAGGGAGGTAAATCCATCAGCGGTCATCTCCCCCGCCCGGATACAAGCGGGGACACCGTGACCTCACCACAGACATCCCCCGTTGAGACGCTCCTTGGAAATGTATGAAAGGAGCTTCTTTTTTGTTTTTTTGTTTTGTTTGGTTGGTTGATTTGTTTTCGTTGCACCAGGCAGTTTGTTTGTCACCGTGTGGGTTGAGCTGCTGCCATGCCAGAAAGTTGAGGCAATTAGATAAGTTGCGTATCGGGCTCCAGGTTGCTCTGATATGGATTTCCAATAGTGAGACAGGCTTGATTCATACGTTGCCAGAAAAAAATGTGCTAAAAAAAATTTTTAGAGTGAAAAAAAAAAAATGGTGCTAAAAAACATTTTTAGAGTTAAAAAAAAAAAAAAAATCCTCTCCATATATCACACTTCCCTCTGGTGACCAAGGCGCGCACTGCTAATCCACTGGAATTCGCCCTTCACGGTATGAAACGCAACTCCGTGTCGACGCACGTATCGAGTTCCGCCGACATCTCCTCCCCTCAGCACTATTTGACACCGTAACAACATGCTAGCAGTGGCTATTATCTTCGAACATGAATGCTGCGTTGCATCGCGAATGAAAAAAGCTTAGAAGGGGGAAATTGAAGAATGCTGAGGAGAAACGTTCTGGCGAAAGGATGCGTCTGGTCGCGGTGTGCTGCGTTGGTGAATAAGTGATGAAGAGCAAGCTGATCTGGCCAGATTTGTGTTGGCGTGTTTTTTGTGCTTCCGCTTTGTTGCGTGTGTGCTAGTGTGTGTGCATTTTTTTAACATGTGTGCTTGCTTTTGTATTTTAGTGTATGCGTTTGTGTGTTGGATTGTGCGTGTGCATGCAATTTCTCTTTGTTTTGGGTTGGAATTATTGCGTGAGTGTTTCTTTGGTGTGTGCATGACCCGAGTACAATTGTGCTGTCTTTTACGGGCGTGTGTTTCAAAATTTGAAACAATTTCCTTGACATGTTTACACGCGGCAATGATTTGGAACCTGAAATAAAAATAAATAAATAAATATGTAAAATAAAAAGCATCCTCTGCTCCGTCCGACAAGATTGAATTGTCTCATCCGTGAACATCTCTTTATGTTGGCGTCGTTTAGGATTAGCATCCGCGGCCCGCAGATCTGGGCATGAGAGTTGAGGCTGTCACACATGAAACAATATGATGATGAGTCGATAATGTTAAGGGAAAAAAATGGCAAAAGATAAAAGTCGAGACAGAAGGAAGCTCAGTCCCCTTTGTCTTATGACGTCTCCTGTTTACGCATCTACCGTCCTTGAGGATGTGCGCCCGTATATTTCCGTCCAGCCCGCGTTCACATATTCTTAATGTGTTGGCCGTGTCTAATCTTTTCCACGTACAACAGTCTATTAATGCTGCCATTACGTGACATCATCCCTCGGAGTAGCGACTGCGGAGATGTCGTCCTTGACCTGTTGGCTTCTTTTAAAATGCTGCAAGAGGGATGACGCTCAGGGCAAAGCACAACCTCGGCTCCTCAGCTATTCCTTGGTTTGGCTACTACGCTGTACTGTTTTCATGTCTTTTTCATTCACAAACACCGCAATTGAAGACTCATCATTTAACCCAACATACATATCTACATATACACACCGTATTTTCCGCATGATAAGGGGCACCTAAAATCATTCAATTTTCTCAAAAGCCGACCATCCGCCTTATAATCCGATTTGCCTTATACATGGACTTATATTGTGAATTCTTGGACGTAGTATTTTAAATGTTATGTCAAGGAGTTGGTTACAGCTGCAGTGGTTGTGAAAGTCCTGTATCAATAAAGCTGCATTGTATTGTATTGCATTTAGTGTAGCTCCATCTAGTGGATGCATAACGCAACCTCAGCCACTATTGTAGTTTCGATCCTATGCGCCTTACCATTTACTGCACCCTAAACATGAAAACAGTTTTAAAAGAGGCCATTCATTGAACGTGCGCCTCATAGTGTGGAAAATACGGTGTATAGATTCCGATGTCAACCCCAAGATCTGGATTCACTGAGTGTCCCTACGGGTTCAAGCTAGATACCTTCCAGTCCCCATTGCTGAAATTTTCTTTACGATATCAGCATCAGGAAGTTGGAAAGATGGCCTCATGATTTCCAATCAGGTCCTGGTATTTCATCCCACAAGGGCCCTAGCAGATGGAACAGCAGCCGCGGCGCCGCATGTTATAATATCATCAGATAAATGAACATACCAAAATAAATAAATAAATACATACTAAGCCCAACTAATCTTCAGCGTCACGCACCGCAGTGTAAATACAACGTAAATTAGGAGGTAAGCAAAGACTTAAAATGCACACGGTGGAAGGATCCACGCGGCCCGTGACAGCTGTCAGTCACTTCAAAGCCACACGGCGGGTTAGCGTGTGCATTAACAGGCAACTAATTATCCTCACAACCGCTTTTCTTTACAATGAATATTTAATTGCACTTGGCAATGGAGTCGGGTAGAAATGCTGCAGTTATTAAAAACAGGATCGACCGACTAAATTGAAGAGTAATTAAAACTTATGAAACTTAAGAGTAATTAAAAAATATGGCGGGTGGGGGTGGGGTCAATAATAATGCAAATTCTGTTTCATTTTGAAGCAAGCAGAGGTCACAAAAGTGCACAAGTGAGAATAAATATACAGGTAGAAGACATCGTGATTGGAATCCTCTTAGTATGTGTGTTTAGAGTGAACGAGTGACCTATCAATGCCGAGACCCTCTCAAAATATCCACACTTTGTCATTTACTTTCTAATCTCTCTTTATGGCCGTCCTATTCTTCCTTGACAATCATGCCATGTTTATGTGGTTCAGTTTAAAAAAAAAAACATTCAGTAATCAATATCTCAACCACTGTTGACTTTATTTCTTTTTTTATGTCGTGCCAAGTAATGGGACTTTTGTGTTTGCACTTTTTTTTTTTTACCTCCCAATCACTGGATGCAAGTTAGCACCCAAGCTAAATGCTAACACTCTGGAGGCAAACGTTTCGTATGAGACAGCATTCGATGCTGTTTTTTGCTACAAAATCAGATTAAAAAGACATGAAAAAAAGCCTTGTAGCCTGTTTGCAGCTGAGTGTTCACATGCATTGGCCCGGACAGCTATTGATCGAGCCGGGGTGTGGGCGGCGGGAATCGATAGCTTTTTTACATGAACGCACAACAAGCAGTTTCAGAACAATAGCGCCTAATAGCACACGGACACGTCCGTGTTGTGCTAAGATGAACAAAGCGGTTTGTTACGCGAGGTTGTAAACTCAATGAGGGGAGGAAGGTGAGAGGCGAGAGAGTGCTGACGGTGTCTTTTTCTTTTGACAATATTTCAATTGGAAGAATGTCATCAGAGCAAATGGAGGATAATCGGAAGCCACAGACGAGGTATAAATGACATGTCGTCAACATCGAGACAGACTGACGGACGCCCCTTGAAACGACACCGCCCACTGCACAGACGCGGGGCAGCTGAAGGCAAATAAAGGGCTGCCTTGTACGCAACATGAAAAAGAAAACTGCTTCTTTCCCCCTTTTTTTTTTTACTTTACAAAGTTGAGCCACTTGATCACCAAAACAGCTTTGGGTCATGACAGTTTAGTTTCCATGGTTGCGTGGATTTATAAACAGATAGCACATGATGTGGTATGCTTTGGATCTTTTGCTTTTCCTTCAGCTGAGTGGATTGCTAGATCGATAGATGACGTATGCTCTGAACTTTGAGCTTTCCAATGGAAATGGATCATGACGGATCCATGTAGGGATGGGTCGATGACACACGATGTGGTATGCTTTGGATCATCCATTTTTGTTTTCCATGAGTGGATGGACGCAAAATATAGTATATGTGGTTTGCTTTCGATCCCTTTTCATTTTCCGTCCAGGGATGGATGGAGAGCTACTGTAGATGGATGTCATGATGCTGTATGCGTTGGATCATGAGCTTTTGCTTTCGCTGGTGCATTCTTATGCAACCATTTCCCAAGTGACAGTAAATGTTTTTGGGGGGCGGGGGGAGTCTGTGCCATCATTTTTCTTCTATCACAAATGTCTAGACAGCCATGACCCCTCCTCCATCCTCCTCCTCTTCTTCTTCTTCTTGGCTAACGGATACATTATTCACCAAGAGGCACACACACAGACACACACACACACACACACACACACACACACACACACACACACACACACAATCTTCTTGTCGCCCTGTCAGCTCGAGGAGTTCAATGACATCATATGCCTGAATCACATGACATGACCTTGTTCCTGTGAATCACGTACACGCAATGTCATGACACACATCCTTTGCGACCTGCTTTAAGTCAACTTAACATAAACGTGCACGCACACAACATTGTGGAGTGACCACGCATCAGGTTACTAGAACAGTAGTCATTGTCAAATACGCTGTCTCCCCAGAACCGAACCGCATTCTTTGCAACAATTTAAATGCTTTGGTGTGTGCAACGTTTTTTTTGGGGGGGGGTTCAAATGACTTCAAGCACAATTTTGATACCATTTTGGGGCGGCCTCACATCAGCATCTAATTGGACACTAATGATGCCATCTATGCATTACTGATCCAAATCATACCACATCACCCGTCCTTAGGAAAAGCTCATGATCCAACGCAGACCACTTCAAGTTATTTATCATCCATCCACCCACGGAAAGGAAAGCTCATGATCCAAAGCATGCAGTCATCCATCCATCCATAACAGTTACGGTTTTGCCAATACAGTTTTGTAGAGCGATTGCAGTGCGACCGGAGCACACACGAAAAGGAGCATTCATTCCCATAAAAACGAGAATGGCCAATCGATGTGCTTTTGGACCAACATGGTCATGTATTAATCTGAATTTGATTATCGTGAGACTCATTTTATTGACCACTTTCAAGTCGGATCAATGTATCCTTCTCGTGTTAAATTGAAGCTATCGCCATTGTCCGTGTTACAAACTGCTCATTTTCGATGAACACATTGTACTGCATGTTCCAGGTACGTTTTTAATAGCCTCATAATTGTCTACACCTTTCAGTCTACTAGCTTAATGCTAATGCTGCATAGCATCTATGTCGCAGGGCTTTAACCCTTGAAGCGACAGATTGAACACCAACAAAGTATGATCGTACTAACAATCATATATTGTTGATCGTCTTCATAGAATGCCTGATATTAGTGCTGTACTGATGAGCTGAGAGGAGTTGAGACATTTCAAAGAACATATCTCGTCATCACGAACAGACACGCTACAATTTTGGTTGTTCTTAACTGGTGCATGGCTATCATGGATGAGTAGCATTTCAATTCATTTCAAAGGAAAAGGAAATATTGACATGTAAATCTAATGGAAGCAGACAGTTTTTCTGGTAAAAGTGAACCCAGAAAAACAGTCTCCTTGCTGTGTTTGCCGTAACTTTTGACTAATTCGACCTGAGCAGGAGTTGATTTGAACAGGCGCTTTTGGTCTGTTTAAAATGCAACCGCAAAACTCCACCACTTACAGTACAAAAGTGTGTGTGTGTGTGTGTGTGTGTGTGTGTGTGTGTGTGTGTGTGTGTGTGTGTGTGTGTGCGTGCAGAGCAGAGGCCGGTCCCATCCAGAGACTGCTGACAGCGTTCAACGTTGCAGAGGCGTCCCTCAGGGAGGCTGTCCGGCTGCACTGCGCATATGCACATCAGCACATGCGTGCGCGCGCGCGTGCGCACACACACACACACACACACACACACACACACACACACGCACGCACGCACGCACACACGCATATGCGACGATCAATCATTGCAAGAATGCTGAGTCACTGTCACAAGCTCCTTTTTGTCACCCGGCTCGTTATTGTAGAGAATCTGTAGGTTTCGAACTATGAGTACGCATAGAACATATTCTTGAGAAAAAAAACAAATTGCTGCTTGACTTCACCTTTTAAAAATGTCCGATAGAACCGGGCGGGGCGCTGACGATGAAGCGTAGAACACTGCAGGTCTAATTGGGGAATCTCATCTGTTGGTGTGAACATTGTAACTGGTGTCCTGCGTTTGAGTCCCGTGTGTCTGTGTGCTTTTTGCTGTCTGGTTCATTTTTCCAGATTGACGTACTGTGCAGGGATGGTTTTGCCAAGACATTATTCGTGCAACAATGCAAAGTCACAGCCACCTGCCCCAAGTCCATAGAGGGGATGAGGTGGGGGGTTTGGGGGATGTCCACAGGGAGCCGAGAGGAAGCTTCCGGCCTTATTTTGTGTGCGTGTGCGGTGAGAAGCAATTAATTTGGAGTGCGGCGAGCCGGGGAGCGAGGAGGTTAGACTTAAACGGAGAACAGGCGGCTCTGGAGAGACGGCTTAATTGTTTGATTGATTGGCTGCGACTCGCCAGGCATATTTCTGAAGCCCCCTTAGCGCCGATCAATGCCCAAAACCACCCCCCCCCCCCCCCCCCCCCCCCCACCCTCCCCCAGCCTGCACGGTTCAATTATGGGGCGGAGGCTTCGGGATTGTGTTACAACCCCTGCGGCTGTTTTTTTTCTTCTTTTTTTTCTTTTTAATAGCAAAGGCGGTTGGAGGAGCTTTATTGGATTGGTAACAGACACTACATAGTGTACGCAAATGGAGTCGTGCGCCTAATCTGTCATTTAAACAAATTACGGGGATGTGATGATGCATCAGCAGTATGGCGGTAGTCCAGGGAGTCGGGGGCGGGGGGGGGGGTGTAGGTGGGTGATGGAGTGCTGATGTTAATAGAGAGACAAGAAAGGCTGACAGGAAGTGGGTGTGGGGGCGAACACTTTAGAATCCTGCATGTGAGCTATAAGGTTGTGACAATGGCGATATACGGTCACACAACAATCCAAGCCTGTTTATAAAGAAGGACATGTTCCATGCCCAGGCTTTGAAAATATTCCATAGCGGATGTTCGCACTCTCTCACTCTTAAGACATGGAGACAAATTGTATCACATCACACAGGAAAATAACAGAAGACTCATTCACACAGTTTTCCAAAAAAGAGGTTCAGCATGCATGCTGCAAGCTGTTTTTTTTTTTTTTACGACGATTTAAGTTTACTGTAAAACTGACTAAAATAAAATGTAAACTAAGCATATTGCTGTTTTTTTTCTTTGTTTTTTTTTTAAATCAGCTTCTCCAAAAAGAGCCAGGATAGGCTCCAACGCCCGCGGCCCTAGTGAGTACAACCAGAACAGAGAATGGTTGGATGACATGATAACTATGCACAAATCTGAAGCCAAAAAGGAAAAGCTGCTTGGCTCGGCGTCAATCTAGAGGCAAGACTGTCAAGCTCATTTAATAACAAGCCCATTGACCGCGATGGTCAATCTTAGGCCCAAAAGTTACCATCCCAGCACTGTTTTTCCCCACTTATGCCTCCAATTGATTACATTTCAGTCAGTGAACCAATGTGTATATTTATTATTTACCGGCTCGTATGAGCAGCAGTCCAAATGGTGCCAGGTACATAAAAATGTTCACGCTCAAACATATCAAAAACAAAACAAACCAATGTAGGTCAGTCATTAAGATGCTGCCTGCTTGCAGAGCGGCCTCCGTCTGTTGTTCGACTTCAGCCTCATTGGTACATAACTAGTCTTCCAGCCCCGCTGAGGATTCCAAAGACTCATTGAACTGCGTTGAATCGCCCCCAGCGCCAATCAACTCAAAATGCCGATTTAGTATGGAAACACACTCGTGACATAACAAAGAGTATCGACCCGGTGGAACAAAAGGCGGGAATCTCAAGAAGGCTCGCAATCTCCTGATCAGCGTTCAACCTGAGGAGGTTCACTTAAAAGACTCGTCTGTCCTCCATTTCGAGTGCACACTCAAGATGTAGGGTGATGCTTCATGCAAATGAGGCATTCGCTCACCTTCCTCTACGGCCGGGCCAACGTCGAGTACGGCTTTTGTTGCCTTAAACTCATTCACTACCATTGACGGCTATAGAAGTCAAAAGGTCTGTTGTTTCACCACGGGCTGTGAGGGTTTTCAATCACGGAGACGTCACTTCATCACAAAGCTTCCGAATTACACTTAGTGTGTGGAATTGGCAAAACAGGTCTCAAACTGTAATTTAAGATAGCGTTGAAAGCGTTTTTACTTTTCAGATGATTTTTCACAATTTCTTTTTTTCCCCCCCACTAGGTGTCTTTTCATTTTGTTTCATCTGCGAGCTCTCTGTAGTGCTGCTTAGAAGGAAGCTCTTCGACCATTTTGATGATGAGCTGGCTAGGTTCTCATTAACCTGCCAGGTTTTAGAGTTTTTCTTTTGGCCGTGTCCCTTTGTCCTTCAAAGACGTCACTTGGGAACTTGATGAACATGATGGTGTGCTTTATCTTTGCTGCCAGGCAGAAGAAACCCAAGCAGACAGCAACACGAGGTTGCGTCCTGTCGCTAGTCCTCCCGCTGTCGCCAACTGGATTTCCCTTTATTTTTAAATGACAAGTTGAAAGACCCCCCCCCCCCCAACAGTGAGAGAGAAGGCACTGACTGCTTAAAACAAGTGGCGAGGGTGGTTATCTGTCAACGTCATTAACAAGCGAGTGTCATTTAACCTACATCGGCTATCTGCCACCATTTCCACCGAGAAAGTCCCTCTTATCTGCTAATAGAGCAGGCTAATCCCTCAAACACGCATGTACCCTATACACGTGAAGCTGCTGCTGAATACTAATGTGGCCGCTCGAAACGACGCCGCAAGTCCCAGTGCTTCAATTTCCACATTTTATGCTACAGCCTGATTGCAAAATGTTTAATTTTGAAAGGCCGGGGGAATTTATTACTACACACAACAGTCCGTAATTCCAACAGGGACACGTTGCGTTTTGTTTTTAAGAGGGTTTCAGACATTTGAATGACCGAACAGGTGTTGCTAGCATCTAAATGTTTCATTGGGTGAGTGGGCAAAAACGAATTCTGCCTTGCAACAACTGACCACCTTCTGATCAAATTCAGCATTGCCGTTGTTAGTGTTGTTCATAGAAGGGCATTTAACAGATTTAGCCCCTCATATTGCGCGACATGAAGAGCCAGGCTAAAAATGTGTGGCATGAATACTCTACAAACACAATCAGGTCAGAATAGACTGGAGACGCACTGTGGGGGTATTGAGGACAACATTCACACACATAGAAATCCATCAGAAAGAAGAGATCCGCAGCGTGTTCACCCAGAAAATTAGATTAACCGAATTAGAGGGATTAGATTGACTGCAGCTGGATTGGACTTTATGTTTCAAAGAAAGAAAGAAAGAGGACGATCGAAACAGAGAGTTGGAACAAGAGAGAGCAAGGCAAGAGTGCAATGTAACGAAAGAAAAAAAAAGAATTCTGCGTCTCAGCACATTTAGGCATACCGGATAACTTTTGCTGGCTGCTTTGCAACTGGTCCTCCAGCGGGTGGGAGCAGGTTCAGACGGGTTCGTCAAAATGGAGGCGCCTGGCTGGTGCAGCAGCGCCACCCAGTGGTGAGAAGTGGAACACGTGGGCAAGATTGGAGCCTGGCTGCAACAAGAGGAAACAGTCACGCTAACGCTTCTGAAAATCTGTACGGTAATTGAAGACTAAAACAATTTGGAGAGTGAAATGTAGGTTGTTAGGTTAACTAGCGAACTACTTTAAAGACTAAAATGGCTTTTATCGCCCAAACATGCACACGAGGGTAACAGAGGACTATAAATGGCTTTAATTCTTACAACGACATTCATATTAGCTGAAGTGAAGACTAAATTATCTTAAATGTTTTAACTAATACGTGCTAGGGTAATTGGTCTTGCGTTTTCAGTCATCCTAATAGTTCATATGGTTCAGAGAAGACTTAAATATTTTCGATGCTTATTAAAACAAACCGTATCCTCGCTTTATCCCTTCTATTGACAGGACGTGTCCAAGGTGACCTTGTCTTATTCCCAACGTCAGAATTTTCCAAGTGGCATACATAATGTGATTTAACAATGCTAAGATAATCAAACAGTTTGGTAAATCTGTTGTTGTTTCACCTTAAATTCCAGTTTGGGGCACCTAGTTAGGACGATGTATTTTCAAAGTCACACTGCGGTTTGGGACGGTACAAAAAATTCTTAGTGGCGTGACCCAGCCGAGTGGAATAATATGGAGAACATCAATGAGGCCGCACTGATGGATCGCCGACAAACCGGAAGAGACAGAACACATCGTCCGTGTCGGGGGCGGGGGCACCCCCGCCTCCTCGCCCGCATGTCCCTTCATCATTTTAGAATTTAGAGGCTTCTCACAGTCTGCTTGGCACAAGCGAAAGGCGCCGCCTGCATACTGATAGCCGGCTCCACCACGGAGAGGACCAATATGTACACAGCACAGGTAATAAGGAGACAGACCAAGACATCTTGAGAAAGGGCGGGCAAACTCCTGACAAGACATTTCACCAAATATGATATCGCGATACATACGATATACATACACTGTAGCCATAGCGATCATACCATCATCAATATGCATCACCGGTATTCAATGACTCAACAATAATTTATTTAGTGATGCACAAATTAATCACACGATTGATGCTGCTGATAAAAAACAAATTTGAATAGGAAAAAATATATTTTAAAAAGCACTCTTAATTTTTGTCAAAATAAGAATGTCACTTTTTTTTGCCAAAATAAAATTAATTTGTCAAAATGAAAATGTTTTATTCTTCAGTAGAACACAAAAACTACTCATATTAAGTTTAAAGTAGAAATCCCCATGTTTTGTCAGAAACGATAAATGTCATGATCTTTTTGTCAAAATTAAAATGTGCGAACTTAAATCAGAAACGTTTTTCAAAATAATATTTAAAAAGTAAAGAAAAGGTGAAATGCAAAATGAACAACAAATAACGAGACACATGCTTTTCAACTGGATAGTGTGTTTGAAAGCATTTTACAGCACAGTACATTGACAAATTGTTTTCAAGTCAAGCACCCGGGGGCAGTCTTCTTGCATCGTAAACAAGCATCACTGAAATGGTTTCTATTTTGAAAAATATACGTTCATGTCTTCATACCATGCACAGCTCCATAACGGATGAGTGACATTTAACTGGTACACAAGACAAAAAAAAAACAAAACCAAATAAACAAAAAAATGGCTTGCTAGATATAAATCAAGACAAACATAAACAGCACAATGAAATAACTCTGGGGGAAAAAAGGGACACAGAAATGAATTAGAGACATAGTTCTTTTTATTATCAAAACAAACATCAAAAGAGCTGCGTGAGACGGAGGAAGCGAAAAAGCACACCGACAATTTCTGCTGAAAGACTGTTAAAATGACAATTACAAAACATATTTGAAATCACATACATCAGAATTCAGTGAAATAGCTTTTTTTCCCTCCCTTAAGAAAGTTTTGATGAGTGAACACCGTTACAGAAGAAGCAGCCATCTCAGAGCACATTGAAGTGGGAAAGAAAGCGTTGAATGGCGTCACCATCTGTACAACACGGACCAGAGAAGATTGACACGATGGGCTTTGCATCACGCAGAAGCGAAGCAGAGCCAAGCCACGCATGGGGCTACCCGCAAAAAATAAAAGAAAATAAAAAAATTGCCATTGCCAGTACACAGCTGAATATCTTGTTCTTCAAATGCCAGGACGGTCTCACAGTCAAAAAAAAAATACAAACGGGAATAAATATTTTCAGTCTGGCTTGTAGTTTGTGAAATGTGTGAATCATCCACAGTGGAATGTCAAACTTGAAATGTTGGACATTGTTGACCGCATTTTTCGGGAAAAACTGTTCCCTACAATTGTAAACGTTCAACTCGTTTTGTTGTCCTTTTGCATGATGTGAAATGATGAACAACAAGAGTCGACTTTAAAGCGCGCCACATCCCAAACAGTCCTAACAAGGTCTCCGGTGGACACTTGCTAATTTATCAATCACAAATCTAGGGCGAGCAAATGTTCTCCCTTTACAGTTTGCACCATGGAGGTGATTATTCATTTAGGCTTTACCCCCTCAGGGCGTTGTCGAATTATTAATGTTGAGACGGGATCAACTTTTAAAAATGAACTGTTTGCGTCTGTGCGCACGCGTGCGTGTGGCTAGCACCCACCAGAGCGCTCATAAATAACAAATAAAACCACCATAGAAAACGGTCCTCAGCTTTCAGTCATCACTTTTTCTGAGTGAGCAAATGAGAGAAGCTCGTGAACAGAAGCGGGTCATTCGCCTTCAGGTCAACACGTTGAGCGCTTCTTCGTCTTCTTCAACACTTAAATATGACGCAACAAAAATCCGCAGTCCTGTTTTGGCGAGCGGCGAGAACCTCCTTCAGTGCCCTCCCGAAGACAAGTTGCTTTTGGCAGTGGTTGTTTTAGCACTTGTGCTTCATGGCAAGCTGTTGGGAAAAACACAGTGAGGGAGCAGTTTGGACACTATGATTAGTCATCAGTCTATTTTGGAAAAAAATAAAATAAAACCCAATATAAGACGCAGCAGGATTTGCTTTATTTGCGTTATTTTTGTGAAGCATTGTTTGGACACTATGATGAGACATCAGTCTATTTAGGAAAAAAAATTCAGTAAAACCCAATGTAAGACGCAGCAGGATTTGCTTTATTTGCGTTATTTTTGTGAAGCATTGTATTGCATGTTAAAAAAGTTTATTCAACAGTAATTTTACCCTATGTTTATGTGATAGATTTAGTGCTATTGTGCTAAGTTAGACCGGTCAAGGACATCGGCTAGTGCCGTGTCTCACTCACTTTTGTTTGCTGTGCAACTTTTGCTGTGGGTGTTTATGGGACTGAATCCCATTCAAACTACAAACTTTTCTCATTTGATTCAGGCTTGCGACTGGCACTGAGGAGGCTGTTTTGAGTTTGTTTTTTTTTTGTTGCAAAATAATAGCACTCTATAATATTGCCCTGAGGAATCCCATAATTAAGTTGAATGCAAAGAATAAAACGGCCACTGACTGCAAAGTGGCCACAATGTGATATATTGTGACTGAGCGAGCCTGCACGGCTTGATTTACGGCTTGCTTGCTTCAAACAATGACGTGCCTCTTTGTGGGGACTTAATTTAACTTGATTTTTGGCCACAGTAACTTGGGACTTGACACTTAGCCCCGCCTCTGACTCATATACACACACACAGGGTGAACGCAGGGTGCAATGCTAAACCTTGACAGAGGGGGGCGGTAGATCATCACACAGGAATGAGTATTCTTGATGACTCTTCTTCGATATTGGAATTATAGAAAGAGAAGCGTCAAACGTGACCCCCCCCCCCTCCCGATTTGCCTGCACGCGTCTCACGCTACGTGGCCGAATATAAGAAAGTCGAAGACACAAAGTTAAAATATCATCGGAGAGTGAAGTGCTTCGTGCCGGGGGGAGGCAGATTGGGGACACCTGCAAACGAGGCTTGACGGGAGATTGCGCGACAGCCGCCGTTCAACGCGCAGCGGGGAAGCCAGACTGCCACGAGCAAGCGGGGAAAAGACTCATCAAGCCAAGCGCACAAGTGTGGGAAGCACAGTGGCAAAATGGAGGAGGAAAACGACTTCCTCGCAGATGTCTTGTCCCAATGGGAGAAAATGTGGAGCTCTCGTACACGAGACAATGTAAGACCAGGAGTGGCCACTGTGCACTCATCTAATCCAAGATTTTCTTTCATAAATGTATATCCAGGTTCAGAATTTTAAAGACACGTAAAATACATTTGCAATGCAAGTGATTACTGAGTTTTAATTTTCATTCATTTAAAGTAATGTGAATACTTTTCGGATGCACTGTTAATTGTTGAACATTTTAAATTAATAAAGGGACTGTGTTTGTATTTACAAATGTTTTAACATATACCGACTGGTACATATATGAAAAGGAAAATTGTGCATTTTTTTTTTTGCACATTGCTGTGGAGGTTGATGCAAGTTTCAAAGCCTGTTTTGCATCAGGAGAAATGAAGGAAATCCCAGATGGGAAATAAATCAAAGAGCAAAACGTGTTTTGAATAATGTGATGTCATTTGCTCGCTCTATAAGTATGGAGGATCTGAAATAAGATTTTTGGAGACAACCCCAAGAAACACCTTGAGATTTTACCGCTCAGCCCTAATTTTTTCTTGTTGAGCTGGCCACCACCCGTCCCTAATGATGTTCCAAACACACACACACACACACACACAAAAACAACACAAAAACTGCATAAAGGTCATTTGGATGGCTTCTGCAGTACAACTCAAGAGTCAAGCATCGGCGGTTAATGCAAATGCGAGCAACGAAGCCTGCCAAAGTGCAAGCGGGGTCTGCCTGGGTGGCGTGTGATGCATTGCGCTATTAGACAGACAACTGCGGTGCAACCGTCGTAATCAGCCACATCGCAAATTGGGTTTTTCCATCATCTAGCATGCTAATCGCTAAACTGAACAGCATGCGACGTACTTGGATGAGAGATACGGAATGAACGGAAGGCAAGGGAGCATCCCAAGTGTAAATGAGGGGAAACGGGAGACATTATGTGGAAGCAGTGAGGTAGTCATCATCATTAATGCCGTAACAAAAATATATATACACCCTTGCGCATCAAATGTATTGCCTGGAATAACAACATCTAATCTGTTCATGTGCAGAAAAGAAAGCAGACTGTGTTTCTCTCTCTCTGATATTCATCAATTCACAGGAGCAGTCGGTCCCCACTTTGCCCATTTTACCTCACATCAAACGAGTGCGGGCCCCCCCACCTTGTGTGCAGTGACGGCAAACTGTTCGGCGCTGTTCATCATGTCGGCGGTCCTCTCCTCAGCCCGGCCCAGTCGCTCGCCCCGCTCGTTCAGAGCCTGGCTGGCCTTCTGCACGGCGCTGGTCACGCTGTCTGCGGCCGAGTGAAGGATACTGTTGCCTGTGGTCCACCGGGGAGAAGAGAAAAGAAGTGACAAATTGTCAATAAGTTTAATGAGTAATCAGCACACATACTCAGCGCTTCATAGTTTAGTGCTCTGTAGCAATCTTCTTGACTTTCTCAGACAGTGGTGTCAAAGTCAAGGCCCCGGGGGCCAGATCCGGCCCGTGACGTCATTTTACTTGGCCCGCGAAAGCAAAACATGTACGTCAACTTGCATGATCCTTGCTAAAATCTGGACCGAAATGTCAAACCGTCATGTGGAATAAATGGTTTTGTTCACCTGTTTCTTCAAAGCGCGGGTTCTGATTTTTTTAACCCTGGAGTTCGAAAAAGTATGTTTTTGAAAGCACCTGTGCAGGTTTAAACATAGCCCAACCAGAAATGCGTGCATTGAAGATGACTCCTCCAGAACTGCCCGCCGAAAACTGGACGGATCCTCAGATGTTACACGGAAGCCCCCAGTGGAGGTTTTGACCTGACAGGCAATCCGTCTGCAGCACGTCAACGACGCTACCGTGCTATGCTAAGACCGAGACGAGGAAGAGCAAGTCTGCAGCTGCCGCGTTCCGACTGGGGTGTCATCTGTCATTTGACGAGGACGTGTCTGGGAGAATATTCCCGATTATCCAACATTTTGCGCGTCGCATGACAGCCAGGGAGCGCATGGGAAGGACAGCTGGTATTCCTTCAGAGGAGGTGATTCATCAAGCGGAAGTATGGCATTCTTGCCCACTTCCTGTCTTTGGGGAGACAATTCCTCTTGGAGTCCACTTCAGACAGATCCCTCGGAATCCCTTCAAGGGAGGCCAGGAAGTAATACTCCCGTCATCGGAATCATCTCAACCCTTCTGACCCCTCCAGAAGTGTGTGCCGGGGAGCACATCTCCATCGTATTTGTCTTCACTCTGCCTCTGTTTCTCCTGAGACCCCTGTCATCACCGGCCTGGGCTGCCCCCCCCCCCACCCCTCACCCTCC
>NW_017805379.1:899632-915479 GCF_001891065.2 Hippocampus comes
TGAAGGAGGAGCTGATTGGAGGGCATGAGCCTGGATTATGCTGAAAAAAAATGGCCTCAAACAGTCAATTTCTACATAGCACGTCTTGCGAGAGTTTAACTCAGTGAACAGCTAAATCACGGGTGTCAAACTCAAGGCCCGGGGGCCTGATCTGGCCTTCCACATCATTTTATGTGGCCCACAAAAGCAAATCATACATGTAAACTGCTACGATGAATTGCTAAAATCTGTACCAAAAATGTCAATTTCTCATGTTTTCAATAAGTGAAATATTGCAAGCATTTTCTTGTGACCAAACCCCTCATTACAGTAGTTGATACGGTTTCGCAGTCATAACAGCCCTCCAAGGGACTTTTAGTGACCCGCGACAATCATGAATTGGACACCCCTGAGCTAAATGATTCATACCACAAGTCATTTTGGCCGCTACATGGAAGTCGTCAACATGAACATTATCAATGGCAACCAGTCAAGGGCATTGGCTGACTAAATGGAACATTTGCATGGGTGGGGATCAATAAAACGCTAGTTGCATGATGTCCAATCGTAAAATCTGAGTCTCATTTGACATTGCAGGCGCACATCTTCAGTGCATGAACATCGGAATATCAGACACACTCGGCACATTGCAAACAGCCACGTTAACGCTCAAGAAGGGCCATATAGCACTGCTCATTAAAGAGTGCACACGGCCGAGTACACCAGAGTGTAGCGTACAAGTCTTATCGCTGCTGTGCAAGGATATCGCTTGGGGGGAATGACATTCATGTGTGTGTGGGTGTTTTTTTTTTTTTTTTAATATATTCTCTGCTCTGAAGTATTGGCAAGCAAACACTTATCTGCACTTGACGGAGTTCCGTCGAAATAATCTCCTTAACGAGTGGCGCATTGTCGGAGGACCTTCAGCTACTCGTGTTCACGAGAGAGAGAAGAGAGAAAACCCCATCAGACGGCATCGTGAGAGAGATGAACTGCGTGCTCTCCACTTCACAAATTCATTCGCTTTGAAAAATTCCCCACATTCAATTTTCTACCGGTTGGTGGTTATCGTCAAACTTCAAATTGGAGTTTGATGAGCAGCTGTTGACTTAAGGCGAGATTTTCATCAGTTAAAAAATTTGAGAGATTGATTTTTGACTCGAGGCATAAGCATCCATCCATTTTCTGCTCGTTCCTCAGGTCAACCTATCGCAGCTCATTGAAGAGGCAGCGTGCTGTTGACTTTTAATTGAATTTTTAAAAGGGAACTCAAACCAAGCAGCAGCTGTTTACTTCAATAGAATCGAAGCATTCATTGTAAAAGTAAAAAAAAAACATTGAAAACATTGCATCTGCCTTTGCCACCACTTTTAGATCTTTTCCTTTTCACAGGAGTGCGAATTCTTGAGAATGTAACGTGCAGTCGCCAGTCTTGGCTCATTCTGCAGCTTGATGTACTCATAAAACCATTCAGAGTTAGCAAATATTCAGCAAGGACAAGCTACATGTCGTGGCTGCCGAGCGGAATCAGAGCATCTCCAAAATCGCTACTTTTCGAAACTCTGTCATTCTCTGCAATCTGCCAGCAACACAATTGAATGGAATGTCCTGGTACCAGATGACTCTTCTCCTGGCCTTTGGCTGATAATGATTCTGCCCAAAAATGGCATCCCCCACCCTGACATTGATTCATTTTTCCATTTAATTCTTATTCTGCGAACAAAATTTTTGGTCGCTCCTCTCCCTCTCCTCACGGTCTCCTTTCCCTCCATTCCCAAGCGCCGCATCTTCCATCAAGCGTAACGTCAGCTACGCATGTGCTTTGAGAATAATTTCACTCATTACAGTCTCGACTTGAGTGAATTTGTCAAAGAAGGCTCCGTCTCGGGCTGCTCTTTGGAATGGAATTCTCCTTCTGCGGCATTTGTTGGCGGCGCGCTGGCTTGACAGTGAGGGGTCCAGACAGTGAACATAACTCACAAATAACCTTTAGGGGTAAACTGGAAATGCCTTCCAGATTGTAAACCCCCCCCCCCTCCGCTCTCCCACCCCCCGCTGACAGTGACAAGTCACATCATTGGATTTTGACCCCGTGCTTGCTGTGAGCGTCCAGTCGTATCCGCACTAGTGTCAGCCTAAAAAAAAAAAAAATGACAGCCAAGGTCACTCAGTTTTCCTCTGAGACGCGGCAGCAAGGTTTATTTGTGTTTACTCTATTCCCGCAAATCGTGTCAAAGCGTGTTCATTTCCTCCATTGCGCCAGGAGGCGGCGCCTTGTCTAAAAAACATTTGTTCGAATAATACAACAATCTTACAATGAATGCGATCCAGGAGTTCACCGCTCAACTTTTTTATAGCAATGCTACTCACATGAAACAAATAGCGGTGTAGCTCCACAGACGATAAAAGCAAAGAACACCGCGGCGGCCGACCGGAACACGAATTGCCCGATTTGTCTTCATCTGTGACTCGTTAACATGCAGAAAGCGTTCAGACTTTAATTGAACTCCCTCCCAGGCTGTTTAAGGGCTTTGGTCGGTGGTGCTTTTTTTTTTTGGGTTAGCAGCACGTTGGGCCAGCAGTTAGCTCTTTAATGGTTGCATGAACGATAGCAGTGATGAACCGAGATAATTACGGTTACTACCGATTGAGTTTCTGTGATGGAAACAAGAAGTCATCTATGGGAGAGACGTGGTATTTGCTTGACGTGGAACCTTGTCATTCATGCAACATTGTGAAGCGACCACAGGTCAGAGTCCAGCGAAAACTCTAATCATCAAAATTGTTGACTTGTGCGCCGAAATGCAATAAGTCACCAAACCACCAAGTCATCTGATAGACGGTGTGCATGCTTTGATAGGAGCCGCTGTTTTGGTTAGCAACTAAGGTCAAAAGGTCTCAATTGTTAACTCTTGAATGAACGTGTGAGTGACAATATATCTATAAACGGAGATGATTCGAGGTCGCTACCAATTGTCTTTTCCAGATAGGAGCAGGGAGGCGTTAATTTATTTCGGTGACTATTTGGGCACGCAACACCTTTTATGATACAGTAATGCGGGAAATACGTACGCCCGAATGTCTTACCTCGTCGTCGGAGCAGACTATGGTGAGCAACCAGATCTTTCCTCACTCTGTTCATAAACACTTTGCAGCGGACTACAACCGAATCTACCGTTTGGCCTTCTGTAGTGAAAAAAAATGTGGACAGGAATTATTATGATTATTTTATTTTTTTTTTTTAACTGCAATTTTGGTTGAAATTAGTAGAAAGGAGTTTTGGGTTACTATGTGATCGGTTTAGTGCGAAGGCCGTAAACGTTCAGGAATGACATGCTGTTATTTAAATGGACGAGGCTGGGAGCTCGAGGCGCATGGTCATGAAAGGACGGTTTTTAAGGGACTTGTTGAAAAGTCTCAATTGGACCTTAAAAAAAAGACTGGAAAGATCGCGACTACTACAAGCACATTAAAAAATGTTCCCTCCTTTTCACATTTTGCAGCTTGCATCATCAATGCTCCTCTACGAAGCCTTAAAACCCTGACACGTCGAGATCAAAGATGCCCAGATCTACTCCTACTGCCATCAATTCTATCTAACTTTTCGGGAGGTGGGGAGGTGTGTGTGGGGGGGAGGCAATCACAGACGTCTCGGCCGATAAGAGTCTCCCACAGTTATGGTCCCACACCTGAGCAGCGTCATGATTTTTGTTTTGCACTGGTGTGAGACTTAAACTGGAGTGGACAGCAATGGCGGCATCCCGCGAGGCTCCTGCCACAAGGCAACTTGTGTGGTCTCATTTACACACAGGAAGAAACAAGAGAATCCTGTCACACCCTCCGAGCGAAGTAACCTCAAGAAAGTCAGTGACAAGTCAATAAAGCTCAAGGTCACTTAAACCAGCGTCACTGCAACCAACCTCAGTGGGCGCTATGGTAACGTTTAAACGTGCCTTCAAAATAAGATACAGCGCAAATACAAAGTGCATGAAAAATACGACTCACCATCGCCGCATATTATGCAAAGTGGGAATCTCCCGTTGAGATAAATCCGTATTTTAAGTAGGACTCCTGATACTTTCTATGAAGTGTAGCTTTCTTTTTCTTGGAAGTCATAGGCTCCTCTTTTGTCTGCTGGCTGGGCCTTTTCCCCTTCCCAACGACCCCCCCCACCCCCAATTTTGCGAGCTCCTGCGTTTTATTTTAGCGGTAACCTATCACGTGACCGAGAAGCGCGCCTTGACCTGAGTCAAGAGTGACATAGACGGACGGATGCAACAGAGAATTGGGTAATTTTTCAAAATAAAACATCTTTTAGATTCTGAAAAATATAAAACGGAAGTAATGTAAGTTATTCATTCTTTCTGTGTGGCCTGGTACCAAATGACCCACGGACCGGCACCGTTGGGGTTGGGACCGCTGACTTCAACAAAAGAATTTGGAATTGGAAATTCAAACCATCATTGTCTTACTTGAACAACTACCATAGCCTAATTTACAACAATTCTGACTTTTTTTTTTTGAATGATAACTGATGAAAACGTATTGAGCACAGAAATGACAGGAAATGTGATTCAGAGCAGTCGTACTATAATTTGCAGGGCTTTTTTTTTTTTATATCCACTGTATCTGTGGAGGTAAGAAAGTCAAAAGGTAAGACTTTAATTCCAAAGAACGAGCTGACAACTGAATTAGCATTGATGGTTCCACCCCAGTGAAACAGTGACTTGAAATAGTAAAGCCACTTGCACTTCTTCAATTCTTCGATCCATACCAGTCGACAACCGTCTCCGAAACGACACTTTTAGCAGTCAAGACTTACCAACGCTACAGCGTCACTGTTCGGGGGGGAAAACACACGAGTAGTCCTTTTGGGCAACAAAGAAAGTCTAGCGTACAACAAGCAACTGCGCTCTGCAGCGTTACCCCTGCCAAGGAGAGAAGATGAAGTGACTCGGCATGTTTGTCTCTATGCGGGATTGCGCAAACGGAGCCAAGGGGCTTGCGGTTGATGGAAGTCAGGCGAGAGCCAAGCCGGGCCGAGTGTGGGTGGCGGGGCCGGCCGGCGAGATGTGTTTGGATTAACAACTCCATGAATAATACAAAAGCGGAACAGTGTTCAAAGATGAGAGTTGAGGGTAAACAGATCAATATCGGATTCATCCGGGCAGGATGCTACTTTCTCTGCTTGCTTTATGAGCAAACCATTTACATCCTCGCGGCCAGGAAATGACAGAATTGGCTGGTTGGGCTTCAGATTGCTGTGCTGCAACTACACACGTATTGATGAATGGAATATTGAAGGTTATTTCGAGGAGAGGAAATTAACTGGATTTTTTTTTTTTGGGACAAGGAATGAAATGACTAGGGGTTTATTACAGCTCGTTTGTTAATGTTCTGGAATGATTCACAATTAGAATTAGGGATGGGCATTGACTTCAAAAAATTTTTAAAAACCTATGAAAATGTCAATGTGGTCTTTTGAACAACTGAACCAAAACATTTTTTCCAGAGGGGCGTCGTAGATGCCATTTTGTTCATTTTTAGACCAAAAATCAACAGCACTTCTGGTGATCGCAGCCAAGGACAGGACAGTACTTCATTTTGCCTTTATCACGACCTGATTACAGCGGAGCCCCACATTTTTTGCAGGTCAACATTTGCAAAGGCTCCCTTATTAACCCTTTTCAGGGACAGCTTATTAAAAGGTGAAATTGTCCGTTTAACACATTTGAAACGTGTAACTGATATACATGTTCAAAATCGGGATTAAAAAAAAAAAATGTGATGTCGTCTGAAAAAAAGTGCTTTGCCGCAATCTCGCAGCATTGATAGAAAATTGCAAACCTTTTTGAGCGAGTGTCAATTGCCTGCGGATTTCAGCTCTTCCCGGCAGGTACTGGGCAGAATTCCAAGTGGATGTTGGCCACAGTTGAGCAAATAGCTCCTTTTTGCCTTATTATAATTCATCAAAAAATCATAACCATCAGTAAATCAATGAATTTTTAATCACATGCCCATCCCTAATTAGAATATTAGATCGTTAAGACCAGTTGCGTTGACAATCACATACATTTTTATTCACTTGAGGTGCCAACTCCCTTTGTAATTCACATCAGGCAGCACAACACACGCAAAAAAAAAAAAAAAAGTTGCATAAAACAAGACTCTCCCCTCCCACTCAAGGGTCTCACCTCCCAGCAGTTTGGACTGACAGTTGACAAACTCTGGTTTCCGCATCGGGATGTAGCGCTGGCAGGTGTGGTGAAGAATCTGGACAAAGGTGCACTTCTCTCCCGCAGAACCAGCGACCCACTGGTCAAAGGCGTTATCGAACGTCAGGTCAAACTCGGGGGAGTCCTTTGATTGGAGTGACGGTGTGAGAATTGGTGGCGGTTTGAGAACGCAAAAGTCTGAAATTTGAATTTGACGCGGCTTACTTTGTTGGAGTCAATGCCGTTGACCTGCCGTAGTTGGTCGATAGTCCACTGGGAGCGTTTGACAAAGGCGGACGATCCTTGAAACTGTTTCACTTTGGTGATGGAGACGTGGGCTGGCTTCTTATTTGTCACTGTAAAAAAAAAAAAAAAAGGTTTGAAATTACATATGGGAAAGTAAATGTGCAGAGGACCACCGGAGGGACAATATAAACCACTGCTATCAAACTCAAGGCCTGGGGGCCAGATCTGGCCCGCCAACTTATTTTATGTGGCCCTCGAAAGCAAGTCAAACATCAACTTCCATGATGCTTGCTAAAATCTGAACCAAAATTTCAGACACTCTTATGTAATAAGAAAGAGGGTTATTGTAAGCATTGTCTTGTTATCAAACCCCTCATTTCATGCACCGTGTAACCTGATAACATAAATTGTCCACTGTCCATGAAAGGGTTAAACAAAAGTTGAGTAAATCGTTTTTTGGTTTCATAGTCAGAACAGCCCTCAAAGGGAAAAGTAACTATAACGTGGCCCACGACAAAAATGAGTTTGACACCCCTGATATAAACTGACGTGAGCGTTTTCCCTATTCGTTTGATCAAAATCAACAACAGAGTGCAATGTGTGGGGATGTTAAAGGTGTGTGCCGGATTTAACATGAACCATTTCGTCCAACTGTGGAATCAACTACATAAATGTGTTCTCAAACTTTTTATTAGAAGCACTGGTGTTGGTTTCTCTGTCCGGTCAATTCCTTGTCCTCACCTGGAGGGACAATATAAACCACAGCTATCAAACTCAAGGCCCGGGGGCCAGATCTGGCCCGCCAAATTATTTTATGTGGCCCGCGAAAGCAAGTCAAACATCAACTTCCATGATTCTTGCTAAAATCTGTACCAAAATTTCAGACTCTCCTATGTAATAAGTAAGAGAGGTACTGTAAGCATTGTCTTGTTATCAAACCCCTCATTGCAGTAACTTAACCCTTACATGCACCCTGTAACCTGATATTGTCCACTGTAGTAACCGCTGTCCATGAAAGGGTGAAACAAAAGTTGAGTAAATCGTTTTTTGCTTTCATAGTCAGAACAGCCCTCAAAGGGAAACAGCAACTATAACGTGGCCCGCGACAAAAATGAGTTTGTTGGTTTCTCTGTCCGGTCAATTCCTTGTCCTCAACTGGCCTCAATCTGACAGGATTATGTACACCTCCTCTGGACATCCATGTTTGTTTACGGATCACCCGGGCTCATAGCTCCCATTTAACATGAACCATTTCCTCCAACTACATAAATGTGTTCTCAAACTTTTTATTAGAAGCACTGGCGTTGGTTTCTCTGACCGTTCAACTCCTTGTCCTCAACTGGCTCCAATCTGACAGGATTATGTGCACTTCCTCTGGACATCCATGTTTGTTTACGGATCACCCGGGCTCATAGCGTACTTCTCGGAGCCGACCTGTTCCTTTTATTGCTTTTATAACCCAGCGAGCAGACCTCCGCTTCCGCCATCCGGCGTGATCTATTGTGTCGGCTCAGATAAGAGAAAGTGTTCGGGTCACTTTCTTCCACTGTTGCGCCATAACGCCGCTCTACGAAAGTCGCGACTATTGCCGGGTCACGTCATGTTCCGTTCCATCACGCGAGGCCTCTACAACTCTCGTTGGGCTCCCGCCGGTTCTGCTGGCCGTTTCTTTAGATATGATTTATACAAATATAGGCAGGGCCTGTTGTTGCATCAGGTGATATATTCAGTGAGCGAGCTCCCCCGGCGAGCGAGGGGGATGTTGTGGGTGTCCATTTGGACAGCTGCAGCTAATGCGCAAGGTGTTGGCCTGCGGTCACAGGAAGGAACAAAGGCTGCCGGAAAGCCACGAGCATGACCAAATCGATGAGGTGAACGATGTCATCGCAAAAACAGAATTTCTAGGGGCCCCGAAAAAAAAAAAGAATGACAGCTGGATCCAATGGAACGGCGTAGCGGTGGATTGATGACATTCAAGTTCCTCAAATTCACAACAGAATAATTTGTTACATCTGTGGTAGTGTACATTGAAGAGAAGCCAAAGCGCTGACTGATAAATGTGTTCCCTGATAAACGGAGGGATTGGCTGGAGCGAAAGGGAAAACCAGTTAAAAGCTATTTTGTCAACCCAACGTGAAACTAACAGGGAAACACGTCTTCCTGTAGCCCCCAAAACAAGATTATTTTATGAGAGTTCATCAAAAATGATGTGAAAGCTGTCCAAATATTGCTAGTTGCCTACAAGGAAAATAAGTATGTAAAAATATGATCGTATTTTCCGAACAATTATGGAATCAATCATGAATATTACAACATTCTCCTTGAAAACATTACATTCATCTTGCGGGGAAAAGTATGAATATCGTGTCTGTAGTCGGTGCACGGCAGTTTTACAGTGTCGCTGCAACGTAGGAGGCAAATGAACTCAAACATGTTCTCATCGACATTCAAGGGTATCTGATCGGGTTGCGCAAATATTTCAACAAGGGGCGAGGCAAAAACATTCTTAGTCTTACTCCAGCTGTAGCTGTAAAACTTACATCCAAAACAAAAGGACTAAACAATGAATGTCCGCTACCTAAATATGCTGTTATACAATGAAAAAAAAAAAACAACCCATAACTCACGCTAATCAAAATTAGCACAGATGTTACGCCAACCTTTTTCGACCCAAGATCTACTTTTCAATCAGCCAATCTCCCACGGTAGACCAGTTCAGTATCAACATCGCAAAGCGCCCGCACTGCCGCCCGCCCCAGCCCATGCCTGCAATCGTATTTATTTCACTTTCAGTGTGGCCCAAAAAACATCTTCCTAAGATATTGGATCTGAGCGCAACTCTGACACTTTCCAAGTATGTGAAAAGAAACATTCAGTACGGCTAGTTGCATATTCACCGACACCAGCTTTGTATTGTAAACACACACAGAGAGGGCCCGAGGATTAGAAACGCGGTTATGCAACAGCGAAAATATGTTCGTCGCTGCATATTCACTGGCAGCCTTGTTGCACTTGTTTGTTTTATTCCGCTAAATAGGAAGCGTCGCGATACTTGACACTTTGTTGGCAAACGACAGTCTGAAGGTCACGGAACAATCCCACATTGGCAGTGAGGTCTTAAAAAGTCCCAGATAACTTTGAGGCTCTCAAATTAGTTTCACGTTCAGTTGACTTTCACTTTTTGTCCCCGAAGTCTACAACATTAAACAATGATTTAAAGTTACGAGTGCCGACTTGACCGAAACAATCAATCAACCCGCGAAGGGTAGACGCTCAAGCCTGACAACAAATGTTCTTCATCTTTCTGACAAATTGATTTCCTGGTTGATGGTGAGCTCAGGTTTTATCCGGACACAATTTAAAATTGGAGAATGACACACTTCCCTCAAAAGGGAAGCTTGCATTGTTGAAAGCAAAAAAAAAAAAAAAAAAGTCTAAATCGAGTGACATTGACTAAGAGCCTTGCTAACACTATTGTTCCCATGCTTGCTGGCTGTCAGCGAAAGGCCATACCGGGGTTTCTTTCCCATGCTCTTATGAAGACATGCAGCCACTTCCACCGGGTGGATTAGTTTCATGTTGTGTTTGGCTTTGATTGTCGCAGCCCAAAGGCAAAAATTCGACTCAGGACAAACGTTCAGCTTCCCAGTGCGGCAAGATTATCAGACTTGTGTTGGGGTTGGGGAAACCGAGGGAAGCGGTGCCACGTGAGCGTGTTATCATATCGGAATGGACAAAGCCCAGCTCGTGAAGCAAAGACGATCCGACGCAGGAAACAGATGGCGAACGACGAAATGCGCGACAATGACGCCATTAAGGCCAACAGAACAACGGAAAGGCGCATTAATAATTTCCTTTGCCAAATAGGCTAACAAGCCATCGCACTTCTTTTCATCCTTTGTGCTCAAGCTTCAGCGAGCACTCAAAGAAAGCTACCCGGGCCTACAGGAACAAACAACAGTTTAAAATAATGATTTTTAGTGCAACGTTTATCTACTTGGTGCACGTAAACTGCTTTCGTTGAGCGAGGTTACCGTTACACTGGATTTTTTTTTTTTTTATGCCAGACAAGCCCGAAGATATTTTAATACGCAACCGGTCAGGAGCTGCCAACGGCTGCTATTTCTGTCATGTACATCGCACGAAGGAAAATGGCCTTCTGTGATGCTGCAATTTTGTGTGATCGCTGTGTAAAAGGGGGCTAACGACTCTAATTTCAACATCAGGTAGATGGTTTGCCGAGAAAATGCGTTTTTTTTTTGTACAGCGCACTTGGGAAACATTACCAGTAGATGGTTTGCCGAGAAAATGTGTTTTTTTTTTTTTTGTACAGCGCACTTGGGAAACATTACCTTGAATTGTTCTTGTTCGGTCATTAGCCAGAGGTAGCGCCAACGTGTGACAAATTGCTGGCCCGAGTTCATGCGTTATGAAAAATAAAGCAAAGAAGGTGTAGGAGTCATCCGAGTGTCTCAGAATTTACAGGTCAACATCATCCGCTCTGCTGCGGCCGCTCTTCAGAGTGGCTGCCGAGCCGATTCATCGTCAGCAGTGGCGAGAGCAGCATCAAGGGCGTCGAACAAAAGGCCTCTTTAGAGCTTTCACAAGATTTGAATACTGCGACTCCTGCGTTCCAAGTCTGCTTCCAGACAGAACGGTGCCCGTGCAGTGACAAGACGCAAGCGGTCGATCGTACTGCGTGTACCTCGGTGAGCAATTAGCCCTTCAGGAGATGAATGGGGGGGACGACTAAATAGTCCGTGGAGACACGGGAATAAACATCAAAGCTGCTGTATTCAGTCGGTGGTCTGAAATGTGTTGGTGCGCCAGGTCAACGAGGGTAAATGAACTTTAGGAGGGGTTGTCATCTTTTTTTCCACAGTTGCACCAGTTATTCACTCAGCTTCAACAAAACGAAAAGGATTATGGTAGCGAGACAACATGAGCCATACAAAATGAGTGCAGGGACATCGAAAGCAAAGGCAGTAAAAGTTGCTGAAAACTTTATCTGTATATTTTCAATTCATTGTTGCTGTAATAAAAAAAAATGCTTTTAACAATTAAAACAGTGCCTCAAAATGTGACATGGCGAATGTGAGAGATAAAAACACTAAGTATGGTGGTACCCAAAGTTATGTTTAGTCAAACTTCACTTTACAAACTTAATTTGTTCCGGAATGCCATTCGCGAACGTTAAGTTTCAGCAATTTTACATTTTACACACACAATCTATTCCAACCACAGAACCTCGCCATATTTACCTTGTTTTTATTGGTTAATTCACCGATTTACTTATTTCACCCCCTCCGCCAACCCTCCTAATTGTCGAAAAACTCACCTATTTGCTGTTTTTGTGTTCTTATGAAAAGAAACAACGAAAGATTCAACCCCAAATGCAGCAGCATGATGAGCCAAATTCAGGACGCTGAGTCGAAGGAGTCGCAGAATAGTTAACGCAGATGAGAAGACACCATTAGGTTATCCGCAATGCCAAAGTCATTGTGTTCAAGGTTGCATCCCTGCACCTGGAAACATTATATTCAAGTCATTTGCAAGTCCGATACGTGCACATGATTACCCCCACAAGTTTGTCCATCACCTTGCACCCCTCGGGCCACTTAATAAAGCTGCTATTCAGGCCGCGCCAAGTCCTTATACACAATGCATTCCTCTGGAGATCAAGCTCTAGGATACGGGCAAATGTTTAATCACACCAGGGCTCTGACTTTAGCATTCTTTCTCTCTGTGATGTTTGCTATGAGAAAAATGGGCTTCTCTAGCAGCATTCCATAGCTCCATTTCGTTTGTACAAAACGGCACGGATTGTCATCTTTTGTTTTAGGTTCCATTGAATATTTGACTGTGTACTTTGAGCTCTTACCGCTTTCACATATTTTGATCCATGTATCACCCCCAAGGGGGGGTTAGTCAATTTGACCCGTAACAGTACAGGAGCCTTACAAAAAAAAATACTGTAGTTCGTTAATTCATTGTTGATTCAAGGACATTTACCAAGCAGCCGTAGTTGCCTTATTTGGAAAATATGCCTATTTGGCACAGTACTACACGCCAAAACTCTGGAGAGTGTTTCATGCGAGAAGACGTCATGATAAACGGTCTGGTTGTCATCGCACAGTAGACATGGAATAAACAGGGATATTTCAAAACAAGGTACAGTACATTCCTGGACACTTAATGCTTTCAGGATGATCCAAACTGAATTCCTGGAAGCAAAAAATTCTTTAAACATGGATGACATACAACATGGCAGATTTTTTTTAATGGTGATTAGTTTTGAGAACGTATATAAAAATGAGACAAGTTGCTTGGTAAAGATCATTGACATCAAAAACGTACATTGAATGATTGCAGTGCTTTATGTGACGGATTTCTGTTGTAACTCACTGTGATGGGAATGCTCCCTCTAAGCCCCTTGGAAGTGAAAATATGTGATGTATCAAAACATTACATTTCAGGCCTGTCTCCAGACCTCATTTCCTTTGCCCAGCTGTTCTCCTTAGACAAGGTCTAGTGGAGATTGTCTCGGTGGCTAATACTCGAATCAGGATTGCACAACCGCGCTACAAAAACGATCCAAGAATGGCAATAGGCTTGAGGACACTTTTAAAAAAAACACCACAATTGAAATACAGCAGGGTTTTGAAAAATAACTTTTGGACCTCACAAAAGACTAGCTTACTGCAGCTTGCTAGTCAGCAGCTAGCGCAAATTGCTAATGAAACATTCTACGCCTTCATTTGGCACAAACCTATGGACTCAAACACAGACGGGCGAGCCTTCACAAGAGCCCCAAATCAAATTCGTTGATTCGCAAGTTGGCAGCTGGCCAGGGAGCAGTTAGCCATCACAGCCCAGTGGAGAAAGCGAATGGAGCAGTCTGCATTTTGCGTCAGCATTCCTTTTTGTCAATCACCACCGAAAGTTACACTCAAATGTATGACACCAAACAGAATATTAAAATTTAAAAACAAAATGTTCCTAAAACATTGGGCAGCCAACAGGTATCCAGTTAGCCGCTAGCGCAGGAAACCAACGTCTTCGTCTTTGCTCGGTGCTCCTCATTGTCATTAATCACAAACGGATAGACTCAAATAACACCGGACACAGAATATTCAAATCATAGTCTTGGTTCATAAAAAGTAAGAGCTCAGCACTCAGGATCTCGCTTCTCACTCAGTCGCTAACCAACCAGCAAGAAGCTACGGTAGCATTGTATACAATATCTGTATTCGGTGTTCCTTCTTGTCTAGCAGCACAACAAGCTGAATTCAACTGCGGGACACGTGTCACAATATTAAAACCAAAACATTTTGTCCAAAAAGTTGGCAGTTAGCCACTCAGCAGCTATCATGGGAAGCTAACGAAGCAGTCTACCTCTTCACTCAGTGTTGATTCTTGTCAAATATCACAAACAGATGGACTCAAATGCAGGACATCAGGCACCGAACACATATTTAAACCAAAATAAATATGTTCACAAAGCTGACAGCTGGCTCAAGAAAACTGCAAGTGAATGTTTTGTTTGTTCATGAAAAGCAAGTCAATAAATGGTTCCTGGCTGAGCCCCACCAAATGAACTGGAATGGAAAAGAAAAAAAATAAATAAAGATAAGGAAAGTTTGGAAAATACCCGCAACAGCGCTAAGCATGACCAAACATTGGATTTTTGACAGATAGTAAAGGGGGGAAAAAAAATCAAAAGTACACAAATTTTACCTCTGAGGAAGCACTGTATGTTGACGCAAGCTAATCTTTAATGGCGCACAGCTGCGAAGCAGCTGACCGATCTTAAATCATCCATTCTTTGACAGCGTCAGCATCCCCAACCATTCGTTTTTCATCAAATTTCAAAGAACAGCGTGAATAAGTTTTGGACGCGGAACTTTTTGAGGCCTGCGATTGATGCGTCAACATCACTGAATTGGAAAACAACATTCATCAATAGTCTTGTCGACTGACAGGCCCACTCCTCGGGTAGAATCTTCCGTCAAGGTTGGGCAGATGCTCGACAGAGCCACGCGTTGATATTTAATAAAAACATGCCCTTGTGTATAATGGAACCATTATACATGCTCCAAAGGGGAGAGGAGTTATTGGATTACACGTTTTTTTTTAATCAAAAGGTTTATTTCCTTTGCAGATTAATCAAGGGACATGACTGAGCTGAGATTGAGATGAGCATTATGGGGTTGAAAAACAAATTACAATTAGGCTGTTCAGAGTTCTTCAAACTCCTGCGTGAACCGAGCAACCCCTGTATAGATTGCGTACCCCAGCGAACCTGGTTTCATAGGTGACAAGACAAACGGTTGGGTGGGATTTTTGGCTGTGAAGCCACGATTTGACATTGAAGGACACTTGGCACCGAGCAAGGTTTTAAAAAAGGTTAGACGGGATGTGGACTGGCACCATGGCATCTATCTACCCTCAGGAGGCGATGTCGCTGAACAGCCTGGGGACAGCGCGCTGCTGAGCCACCGCTGCTTTGTTGCGATGACTTCCTGCATCAAACGATGGGTGGGATCCGCTCTGGTATTTCACACTAAGGGTATGGCTGAGCCACCCCCCACCCCCATCAAAATCTCAAATCTCTAACTCAGAACACATACTAACTTCGATAAAGGTTTTGCTTGATATGTTGTGTAATTTATGCCGAGGGGAGGAAAAAAAAAATGATAATCAGGCCTGTTCTGTTTGTACTCTCGGGGGTGTGTGATGAAGGTAATGATTGAGGTTATCTCATTTTCTTCTTTTCTTTTTTTTGTGTCCAACTTGTTCTTCCTGCCGCACAAAAGCAAAGGAAGAATGATATCATAGATTAATATCACTCGCACAACTCCCAGCTGCTTTCCTGCTGCACGGAGAGACCAGATGGGGAAAAAGCACTAACACGGCGAACAAATGAAACTTCCTTTGTGTATGTGTGTCGGTGTGCGTGTGTGTGAGACCCATCTTGGCAGAGGAGGCAATTTGTGCCCTCTAATGACACCGTTTTGATGAATGTGCACAGGGAAGGGTGACATGCCCACCGGGGGAGCACTTTTCCGGTCTGCTTTCACTCTTTGAATTCATACAGTGATTATCCTAACTTCTTTTGATTCATTAGCCACTGGCGCTAACTCAACATTAGACATGTTCCAGGACACTTTAAATTTTGGGGGAAGATGAGCCACCTGCATGGACTGCTCTGTGGGGGTAATCGTCGTTGAGCGATGTTTCAGTTATTATCTCGATGTTTCTTTATACCATCAAATCATTTGTCAATCACTTCACACATTGTTATGAGTTACTGCTAATACTCCTGATTAGCAAAAAAAAAAATAAAGAAAAAAGAAAAAAATACCATATTTCTCAAGTTCCCTGCTGCTTCCCCCCCCCCCCAAACC
>NW_017805379.1:915789-992426 GCF_001891065.2 Hippocampus comes
CCAGCTGCTCTTCCGGATGACCTTCATTACCACAATTAATATGCGTGCCACTCACATGCTTAATATGCTACGCTGGGATGAAAGCATGGGAAGAATGGAGATAAGAAAGAGACATTTTGGTTTTCATTCATGAAATCATGATGGTAGTTTCTGATTGTAACTGACTCACAAACTGACTTTCATGACCAAAAAAAAAAACCCCAAAAAACAATATGGATTAAAAAAAAAAAAAAAGATCAACATATTGCTCAACAGCTAATGGGCCCCAGTTTTGCTGTGTATAAGCTACACCAAATCGATCATGCGGCTGAGGCCAAGCCAGGTTAACAAAGAGGCCATTAGCCGCCACTTTGCTTTGCTTCTCCAAACACTGTCATTCATCTACATGCCTGAGCCTGCCGGTCCCAGGATGTAGGTAGCAGCGGGAACAAAACAGAAGGCCTAAGTGCTCGGTTTTTGTTTAGGAGCTCCTGATTTCGATCGATGAGCTTGTATGATGGGAACCGACAGACAAGTTGATGTGAATGTGTCATTGTCCAACTGATGGTTACAGTGCAGGTATAATTGGACAAAGAGCAGATCAGAGTTAAAAAAAAAAAAAAAAAATGAAACAAAGAAACCCAAAGAGGCTTGCCAATGTTTGATGAAGAAATCCATTTTTTTTTTTTTTTTATAATTTAAAAAAAAATAACACACTCCTACACACTTTTGATGTAAAATGATGCAACTGTAATACGTATTGGCAAAGACATAATCAGAAGCAACAATCAACGATGGCTCATCAAAATGATTGCGCAGGAATAATTTCATCAAGGCATTGTTGATACAGAGCGCGCAGGTCGATGATGTTGAGCGTGCTTTAGGCGACTGATAACCTTGTCACTGTATTTTTCTGACAATTTTTAACAGCTAACTTGGACTCACAAGGCAAAAGCTGATGGCTTTTACTTTAGATGAATGAGGGAACAATTTGGATAAAAACGTATGAAAGGCTTTCGTGCATCAAGAGCTTTGCACACAAGTCGGTAACCGCCCTTGACACGAAGAGACAAGAGATATGCTGAAACATAAAACGAACAGTATACTGAACATGTAAAAATGATGGATGGAAAGCTGTACCACAGCGATTTGTGGTCGGCATTGTAAAATGTCACTGGAAACCCATTTTTTCTTTTATTGCGCAAGAAAAAAAAGTAAATGTGCCCTTTCAGCAGGTTTATGTGAAGTTCTTTTTCGACAGCGGAACGGGTCAGAACACGTCAGTGTCAACTCTATCTAACACAGTAGTCAAGTCAAAATTACAGGAAAAACGTATTCTAACGCCCTTGTGTGCCGGGCCTGTCCATGGTTTATATCGGAAAGAGACAATATACTTTTTAGCCCGATGCCGTTTTCCCTGCTCAGAGGGCAAAGCACTCCCAAGTTTGACCTGCTTATCCAAGGCGATGTCTATTTCCGATAACCCGATGGGAATCGGCCTCTGCCTGAACCGCTGTTGCTCGATTTGTCGCCGACCAAGAAAAGCAAGCGTAGTCCAGAGAGCCCATTGACGCTAATCTCACAACAGGCTGGTTTTATCTGATAAATGCAAAGCAAGAGTGATGAGGCGCGAGGGTACGTATGTATGCGTGTCTGGCCGCAGGGTCCAATTACTCAAGCGCAGTGGATTCAGGCTGTCCGTTTGCATTATAGAAGCTCGGCATCTCATCGTCGAGTCTCAACAATAGGCGCACAAACATTTTCCCACCATTCAAATACTCAAGTGCCATTCATAGGGTTGGTCAATTAATCGAAACAGTGACTTTGATTTCAGCTCGTCATGATCATAAAAGCTTTATAATCGAAGAAAAACGATCAATGGTCCATTTGCAAGTTTCTGGGAATGCATCATGCTGCTTGTACGGCAAGCATGCGATGTGCATGTGATTCTGCCCTGCAAGAGTGTTCTGGAAGCTGTTCAATGAAACCCCCGTTAAACTTTACGGGAGAATTAAAGATGCACATTAATATATATATATATATATATATATATATATATATATATTTTTTTTTTGTTTTGTTTTGTTTTGTTTAAACCATGTCTTATCTGAACTTGCCCATTAAAGGGCATCTCAGTCGGTTTCTGCCAGGTAGTCAGATGTTTTTGTTTTGTTTTGTTTTTTGTCATTCCACCGTCCTTTTAAAGAAATTTAAAAAAAATGCTCATCTTGTTTGTTCCATTTGAAGCACAATGGACTATTATCGTACTCTCCAGTAAGGACTTTAAGAGGTTAGGACTCATGAGATGTCTGCTTCCTGTGATATTATCCACTCCTATTCCTCCCCAACGCGCCCTCGGCCCAGTCCCAGTGGCGGAGCAGGTATTGTGCTCTAATATGTCAGATAAATCTTTTATGACAAAGAGAAGCGTCCGGGGAGTCGAAGGGAGCAGATTTACGGGCTGCACCTGTAGATGAACGCGATGGGGGATGCTGCCAAAGTCATATCTGTCATGTCCTTCCATAAACTTAATGTGCTTTATTCAAAAGGAATATGATCAAGGGGCTTTTTGGCTGCAGCCGTAGACTGTTGGCTTTCCATTGTAACGAGAACCTTTATGGGAATGTTTCATGATTTTCAAGGCCAACAGAATGTTTACATTTCGTTGGGCTCATCACTCCATTCACTTTCCACCAGCCTCATATTGACAGTATTTTAAGATTGACGTTAGTACATTTGAAGTCAAAACGTTGCCGTCTGAAAGTTCAGTTTGCAGTTTCCATGATCAAAACACTCACGATCAACAGAATTCAGAGCCACAATACCTCAAACTGCTAACTCAATTAAATATTACAGTTGGTCTTGAGCTCGCCGAAAACCTGAAGCCTAACAAATGGGCAATCACTCCTACAAAAAAAAAAAAAAAAAAGAGGAGGATTAACCTAAGCTACACAAGAATTTTCGGTCAAGTCGGATATGTTCTTTGATAACACTTTTGAAAGGGGCGCCAAAAAAGCTTGTGAAAGGGGAGCAGCTTAAAAACATCCTACTTGGACGGCAGCAATGGCCTCGAAAAGTGTCCAAAGTCTGTTAAGTGCATCCAGAAACAATTGAGCAACAGGAATTAATGGACTTGAGCAACTGAGAAGGCGATGAGGCACAAGGCCATTAATAACGGTCCATTTTGCTTTTGTTCAACTGATCCGCCATTACTTCTGACCGACCATGGACTCGCCACTCTCAAAAGGCCTTACAACCTGTTCAAGCTGACTAAATTACAATTAGTGGTTATATTTTAGTGTGTTTCTTGCACTTCTACTTCCTATTTTTTTCCCATTATGCTTTGCACGAAAGTACAAATAGTCTCAGACTGAGCCAGTGTTGTGTCGTGCTGGCCTCTAGCTAGCTAGCTTCTCGCACTGGCCTCTAGCTAGCTAGCTAGAGCTACTCTGTTAAGTGCCTCTAACTAGCTAGAGCTAGCTAGCTAGAGGCCAGTGCGAGACAACACTGGCTAGCTAGCTATATTTAGCGAGCTAGCTAAATCTATCTGAATAAAAATCAATATAAATAAAAATCTAGCTAACTAGCTTGAGCTAGATTTTTAAAAATCGAGCTAGCTAGCTAGAGCTGGATTTTTATTTTGGAACTGTGCTCTTCTGATAAAGTTCTGTGTGGAATCACGCCTGTCCTTTTGCTTTGAAGATCCATCTCTTGGCCTCGCTGATTATCCACGTTCTCTTCTGAGATTCTTTGCTTCTCCTCAAACTGTGTGGATGAGAGCAAGAATTTGGAGGGCAAGCCTTGCGAAGGCCAAGATGACTTTTTCCAGGTACGTGGGGAATTTGGTTGTCAGGTCCGATCCAATACATACGGTCAAAGTACACATGATCAAAACCATGTGGCGGTGCGGTCATCGCAAATAATTGCCTCCTCTGTTTCCTGCCGCCGGGTGCCATCAACACGTCACACAACACGTCGGTTCAAGAGTTCATCCCGACAAGGAGGCCAGAAATGCAACCTGTTCACTGTCAACGCGGAGAACGGGAGGACCACGCCTGGTGCTGTGGTTAAAACCGACCCCCGATGAGCTTGGAGACGGCACCAGGTGGGAAGGCTCTTTTGCACGTCCACTACAAAGTCAAATTTCTTTTATTGGGGAGGTTATCTGTCTCTTGGATTAAACCATCTGCTGAACACTCCTTCGATCAGAATGTAATCGATGTGGTGCCGAGTGAAAAGTTTGTTTTTGCATTCATCTGCTGGGAGCGGACGCTGACTCTGTCCACGCTGGAAGCACAATTCGGAGGAGGAGTAGTCGAACCGAGTGAGATTTTTGCGGCTCGCCTGACATGATATCCTGTGGACGTTTTAACTCGCCTGAGTGGGAACAAAGCCAAATTCCGTCCCTCGACTGAACAATAAAGTTTATCCTATTCTGTTAAAAAAAACTTCACTTCACTACAAGGGTGGTTCTCAGACAACATGGTCCAGGAGTGCGACATCTGGACCCAAAACTGAATTTATACAAAACCAGTCAAAAGTGAAATGCACTTTCAATCAGACCTCCCTGCAGTGTGCTCTGAATAAATGTATCGGTAGTTCACTCAGCCCTTTGTTCGCGGGAGATGATTGAATGTCGTGGAATACTCGGTTGTTGTGTGTTGGTATGGTTTTGTTACATGGACACCAAACTCTGAGCACTCAAGTGCCAAATTATCCATCCATCCATCCATCCATTTTCTGATCCGCTTTCTCCTCACAAGGGTCGCGGGGCGTGCTGAAGCCTCTCCCAGCTGTCTTCGGGCAGTAGGCGGGGGACACCCTGAACCGGTTGCCAGCCAATCGCTAGGCACGCATCGACGAACAACCATCCGCGCTCACACTAACACCTAGTGATAATTTGGAGTGTTCAATGAGCCTGCCATGCATATTTTTGGAATGTGGGAGGAAACCAGAGTACCCGGAGAAAACCCACACAGGCACGAGGAGAACATGCAAACTCCACCCTCTCGACCACCGGGCCGCCTGTGCCAAATGATTTTCAAATTAATTATTTTTCACACTTAACAGGTTCACACCCTTGAAACAAAGATATTCAGTTGAAAAACTGTTTCTTCTACCCAAGTTCTTAACTCTTACAGCTGACACAGAAAAGTGGCACGGAAAAAAAAAAAAAAAAAAAAAAAAAACTTAAATTGATGAGTTGCATTGTGAGATTATGGAGAAAGCGACACGGTCCTCCGTGAATCAAAGTTCGACTTGGGAGCGGCTGATTAATATGGATAGCGCCGGCTTTGGTATAAAACAGAAACGCGGAGCTGTCAGAGTGCAGATGGATTGCAAACGCGCAAACCTACTGTATATTCACGACGAGATTTGAAAACCGCGGTGCAACATTTCCACCCACCCCGACGCACATATTGTATATACACCGTATATTTAAGTCTCCCTGCATTGCACCTGATCTTTAATCTGTCACAGTTGTCTAAAATCCATCACTTAACTCTTTACAGCCCTCCCTCAGGTTATCTTTCTTCTTACCTCCTCTCCCCACTTGAGCTCTCGTCACTCAATCAAGAAGGCCTTTCCCAAGCCCCGAAAGACCCGCGGAGATATGAGCGCGGTGGACAGAGAGGAGGAGGCGTTTTGTTCACGATGGGTGGGGAAGAAAGAGGGAAGTTTGCCCATGTTTTGGAAAGTGTCTGAACTGTAGCAAGAGGCTAATTAGTACGAGCCGAGTGCACCGTGATGGGGAGAGACTGAGGTATGCGATCGCAAAACGTCCATGCATGGAACGGACGGAGATTGTGCCATTAGACCCATGTGAGTGGGCTGTTTGTCTGTGCATACTTGGGAGGCTGGTATCAATTGCCGGCGATACACAGGGCCCTGCAAAAAGCCTACAGAAGGCAACATTCTTCAGAACGTAAGGCCGCCCACACACCCACTTCTGGCGTAGCCTCATTAAACACCAGTGGCCCAAACTCCCCAAGACCTTTGGCTACATCACTTGTCCACAGGAGACAATATATTTGTGCAAAGACCCAAACCTTGGAAATTTGATAACAGTCCATACCTATTCCAAATGCAAATAAATCAAAAACGGCTTCATTCTTGAAAAATATGCATTGACCTGCTCTCCCAGAGTTGGAAGGTTGGGATAACCTTGACAAGCACATCTACAACTGCGTGCATAATTAATACATAGAATACAGAAAGTCAGACCAAGGATTTTTTTTTTTTTTTTTTGGAAGCAAACAATTATGTAATACATCTATGTGGCCTATGGAGCTGCATTGAGCAGCGAGTTACACAAGTCTCTCAGCCCATCCATCTCACAAGGTAATCAATAGCTTGGGGGCAGCGAGCTGATGATGAAAACAGAAAGGGAGGGTTTGAAACGTACAAGCCTGAGGAGTCACTGCAGATTTTATTTACCAGGTGGCCAGAAGCAAAAACATTGGCACCAAGCTTAACTCCCTGAAGGAGATCGTTGAGAGCGGAGAGGTTTTAACTTCTGCAGTAAGGTGGGCAGGTCTATGGAGCGGCTGGTATGGCACCTGCACCGAAATCAATCATAAACAGAGGGCCTCCTCGATTTGTTTACCCAACGCGGGTTATGGCAACGCGGGTTATGTCAATGGAATGAGGATATGGGCGCTCATGAAAATACATCAAATACAGTCGGAAAAGAGCAATAAAAACCTGGTCCCTGAATCCAACCAAAGTGCGGGTGAGTGTTACCAAACGAAGAGGTTCCCGGGGGCACGTGGACGCGAATGAGACGGCCTACACTTAAAATTGCACATGCAAACAAACGACCTTCACAATATGCCCGCATAACCACAAGAGCCGGAGTACTCTCTCCCAAGAATACGCCTACATGCAGCCCACATTGAAATTCTCGCACAAGCAGAAACGCACCAGGCTTGTGTTGGAACAGATTACGGATGGCCTTGCTCAGAAGACAACATGGGCACTCGAAAACAAAATCAACAAGGATATAGATAGAGAAGAAATTGGATTTAAAAAAAAAAAGGAATGAGGATATGCATGCGGGCGGGCGGGAATGAGGAGTGTGGCGTAGTCCCTGATTAATCAGATGGTTGAAGTGTGCACTACAGACACGTAGAGGATTTGTAATAGGAACAACCTGAAGATCGGTCTGTATACTGTGATTCATTTAACTGTTAGCGCTGACTTCCTATTGTAGCCGACTGGAAACGGAGACATTTTCCGGTTCATCTGTAAAGCACACGAACAATTTCACTTGAGGTGTTTTGACCGTTCTGACTTCACAAGCCGACCCGATTTAAAAGGGGAATTAAAACAGCTTCAGCCACACTCTACGAGTACGTCTCCAAATATAAGAGCGTGCTCCCCCTCAAGTTTCAGTCATCTAAATGTCCATTTTTGTCAGTTCCGCTGTGGACCCGACTTGAAAGACAGTTTGAGGTTACACCCACGAAGCTTGTCCGAGTCGTGTTGCAAGACAACTTTCAGTATCGGTTGAGCTGAAAACACCGATGTCATGGTGCAAAACATAAAATGATCATATCTGACTTATGAACTAAACAAAAGCACTGGAAATCGCCTAAAAACAAAATATCACGCAACATGGCGTCTGCATGCCAGAGCTTGAGATGCACTGCGTTTCTTTACAGAGCGCAAAGTGAGGCAGTTCCGGGTCCTGTCCCTTGCCTACCATAATTTGGTAACTTTGCATGTCGGTAAAATACGGAGAGTTCCATACAGGGGGGGAAAAAATGTTCTAGATTTGTATGAAAACCTGAAACTGTGTTTCAAAGCTGTGTCACCCGCAGGCCTCAAATGAAACGGCAACAACTCGAACGTAAGGCGTCGAGTCATTGATCTCAGTGTGACCGCTTCGATCGTTAGCTTTGATTTTTGTGTCGTAGGCGATGAACTCGTACGGTGCGAATCCGATAGCAGCACTTCTGAAAACCGTCAAGCGGCGAGAGATGCTGTGAGAATCAACGTCTGGTCCACGCCCGCGAAACGGTTACTGGGTCTTATCTTTTTTTCAACGGGCCTCTCGTCTATCTCTTGCCAAACATTCTGTGGGCGGCGCAGCCTTTCAGCTCAGAGGTCCGGCCGTCAGGCACCGCATGGAGCCCCGTGATCAAAGACAATGCTCGCTAACTGACTTGGAGCATGTTGAGCTGCTGGCTCGTTTCCAGCAAACACTCCTATGATGATGTTAGGGCGTTCAAATAATTCCGTGCGAGCCGACTTGGCCGTAATCGCTGCTGCACGGGCCCGCGAGGCTCTCGGTTCGCTTGTACACCTTATTTGGAAAAGATGACGCTAAAAGAAAGAAAAATGGATTGAATGAAACTGAGCAGAGCAATAGCGGTGCTCTGATTCTGGAATACAAGGTCACTTTGAGGGCAAACAACAATAACAGGGTTCCCACTCTTCCACTTGCTTTTTATTAATGGACCTTTTAAGGACTTTTGAGGGCTAATTCAGCCTTTTTTTTTCAGGATTCAAGGTGGATTTAACGAACAGAAAGCCACATATCACTGAGCTGGTGTTCAAATCATTTGCTGCCAAAGGAAGGGCACATCGTTATTTTTAGAGGGCAATCCGCTAACCCTTTATTTGACATCCAGTATGTTAAATTGGCCCGAAATGACCCGAAGTGATCATCATCGGAACTGATCGGAGACGGTGGGAAAAGCAGAGCGGGAACCAGGAAGTCCCCACAGTCCGGCTCCTCACTTAAGTTTGCGGTTCTCCTTCAGCTGTGACATAGCACACGTTATATAACTCGGCCACTGTCTGACCCGAGGGCCTCAATTTTACAGTAGGCGGAAGTCTCAGAGTCCCCTCCCCCCTCCTACTCGCACGTACAGCGCAATGCACAAGGCATGCATCGACCGAGTGTTCACTCAGCATCCACGGGGCCATGACTATGACTGAATAGTCACTCTTTGTGTGGCCGTACGGCGAATGGACACGTTGACCTTAACAAATGCCACGATGTCGGCGGCCACACGTACGCATGTTCACGGGCGATGTCACCGGGCCACTTTGAGCGTCTAGGAGTTGTAGCCGAGGCTACATAGAGTGAAGGAACATGGTGGGGATAATAAAACTGAATGGATAGTGTCGATATTAACCCTCCATTTTGTGTTCACACTTGGCCAAGAGGAATCACACCGGTGTTAATCCAAACAGATTGAAATGTGTGAACGCAGCCCGGTTGTTTACACTCGAGCAAAGAAAATCACACATCTTGTCATTTCATGACTGGTTCACGTCTTTGTTCCAAGCAGCAGTCATACTCTAAAACTGCGGTTCCCAACACACACTAGCTGACTTGCTTTCAACTCACAGGCGACTTGATTGAGTGTGCTTTTGATTTCTTCCCGTTTGATTCAATCTGCTAATGATGAAGTCAGATGGGACCGTCTTCCTGGGATACGAGAATACAATGGTAGTCAGGAAGAGCCTTGTCTATGTTTGTGCACTTTATTTTGGAGTCACCCAGTTCTCCCTCTAGAATCTCCAGTTGGTCCAAAACGCTGCCGCTGAGTTGAGTTTAGTGAAGATACATACAACATGACAAACAAAATCAGTGGTACCTCTACTTACGAACGTCTCTTCACACGAAATTTTCAAGTTACGAAACATCTCAGCAGGGAAATATTGCCTCTTGTTACAAAAGAAATTACAAGATAAGAAAGGAAACAATTATGTTTGAATTTTGTCGGGGTTTGGAACGAATTAGGGTATTTACATGGAAAACGTGTCTCTACTTTTGGAATTTTGGAGTTCAGAAATTTCTTCCAGAACCGATTAATTTCGTAAGTCGAGGTACCACTGTATATAAAACAGAAGTATGCTTTGAACAACCAGTGTGAATGCTGCTTTTGCTTTCTGGTGGTTGTTTCCTGGTGCAAGAAAAAAACACAATCTATTTCCAGGTAACTCGAAATTAAGTCATTTCAACCATCCCTCGGTCCGCTTTTTGGGGGCAAGCCACGGTTCACGTATTGATTTTTACACACGGCCAAATGGATCGCACTAGCAGAGCTGTCGCTCCGGAGTTCATCTTCACATAACCAAACCCACAAGCACGACCACAGCCGTCAAGACTTCAAAGTTCAATGATCCTGCGAAAAACAAATTACCAGACCCTTGCTGTTCAAACGATGAATGCTATGCATGACTGATTCAATTTACAGGCAGTGAAACAAAAATTAAACCAATTTGTCGCGAAACAATGATTCAATTTCAGCGTTAATCGGATCCGTATTGACCTACAGCTCAGCATTTAATTGATTTAGCGTGTCATTTTATCGGCAGAGGAAAACAAGCTCATGATTGCGGACATCGGCGAGGGAATTAAGGCAGACATTTAAAAAGGTCTGACCTGAGAGGCAGATGAAGGTCATGTAGTCTCCCTGACCGCCAGTCGCCAGGAACGGAATCTTTTTCTTGGTCTTTCGCTTCACTTGCACGGCTGCCAACATCTTCTCGTCGTGGGGTACGAAGACCTCCTTGTTGATGGTGGCTTTGGCACTCATCTCGGAAGCCGGCGGGTCGGCTGGCAAAGGGCTTCCGCGGGGGCGACGGCAAGGTGCGCTCTCAAGCTGTGTCGGTGGAGGGGAGCGAAAGCAAGATGAAAATTGAGACCTGAATTTATCAAAATGACTTGCGGTATCGTCTCGACAGGTAGTCTGAAATTAAAAATCGCCGTAGGATGACATGGTGTGTGATCGATCCAATGCATATTTCTTAGTACAAAAAGGTTATTGCGATGTATCGTACTGTTCTCTCTCACCATACGACATTGACGTATCAATCCATATTTCCGCTGTGCCATGAAATTGTAGAGCACAACAAACACGCTGAGCAACATTTTGGTTCACTTGCACATGGGTTTGACATTGAACAGAGATTTCCTTTTCAATTACTTACAATATATAATTTTTTCTATGACCAAGCGGTGGTAGAAACTCACTTGACACATATAATCAAATCTATATTCCCCATTAAGATGAATTGAAATTCCATTAATCCGTTCCAGCCACCCCCAAAAACCATCACTTCTTTCATAATGGATTTTTAATTAAGAAAAATAGCCATGCATTGTATAAAATTAAAGATACAAGAGAGAATTTAAAAAAAATATTTTTTTTTTTTTTTTTTCATTTTTTTTAAGTGTCTTGCAACTAAAAAATATGCAACTATTAACATAGTCAATAGAGAATAAAGGAACACAGTTCACTTTTCGGCACAGAACGTTCAGTTCAGTTCAGTAGAGAGGCATGCCACGTTCCTGCGGGGAACGTATTTATTAAGGGCCCGAAAGTGGAACTGCCTCATACTCTAGCCACATGTCTAATCCAGAAACAAACACAGTGCAGCTCAGTACGTGGCTAACAGACATCGTGGGGAAGAAAAACTCTTTATCAATACACCCAAATCGACAAGTGACATTTGTTTGGTGTTGAACGGGGATCGTCTGTTGCAAACAGGAAGCAACACGTCAGACGATTGTCTATCTAGTCCTCAACTTCACTAGCCTGAAGTCCGTGCCGCTGCAAAGAAGTGGGTTGATTAGATCCGTATGCTTTCATGACATCTGTGGATGTGATCGGCCACACACTTGAGACACTCGCAAAAACTCCAAACCACACCAGCCGCTCTTACAGACGAGGAATCAATTTGTCATTTGTAGCCCAGTGGATGAACTACTGTGCGGTGAGTCCAAGCCGGTCCCAAAAAAAGCTCCAGATTGTTTTTTAGTTGGCTCATAAACAACAGACTCAAAAATTACAAAGTTGCTTTGTTACATCTCTGCAAGATTTCCAAAAAGTAATAATGTGGCGGGCCAAGCGAAGCAAAGAAGCAAGAAGCAGGCTAGAGGGGAGCGGTAAATAATACACAAACAAACTAGTCTCGTCGGGGCTGGAAGGGCACCATTGTTGGCCGGAGGTCATTGTTGTGTCGGGATGACGTCAACCTCCAGGGAACAGAGTGGAACATAAAAAGCTCTGGCGCCGGACTAAAAAACATTTCTGGGAGGAAAAACTCAAAATGAAACATTTTGCTGGGGCTTGGAAATGAATAATGCAAAAGCAATAACAGGAGCTTTTTAGCATAGCGTGGAAAGCTAAGTGATAGAGATCTAACAGCAACAACTGTACGTGTCCGGCCTCAAAATGGAACGCGAACAAGCGTCTCCGTTCCTCTAGCCGACCTCTTTTGTAAAAACAACAAAGTGTGTTGCAGAAAAGTGTTTTTTGTTTTATCCCGCTAACTGTCAAACAAACAAATAAAAAAGAATCTCCTATTCAATAAATTTGTTCCAAAAAAAAAAAAAAAAAAAAATTGCAATCCAACGTGGAAGATACTCTCAGTGGAAAGCCTCCTTCTCATCCATCCTCCAGTTGAACCTGAAGGTTGCTCTGCGTCTACCCGCAAGCTGTCACCAGGCAAAGGCGAGCGTCTCCCACCCCCTCAGGTGGCCCATTGAAGCATTAGAAAATGAAGAACAGCAAAAAAAAAAAAGAAAAAGAAGACAGATAGCAGCCTACAGGCAGTAAGATGAAACCAAGTACGATGCCAAGCGTATGCCTTGACTCGGAGCCGTCTGACGTAATGTTCGGCGGACGGAGCGGGCCTCGTTGCCGCCGTGGAGGCCAAACGACGTACATAAATTTCACGGCCGATTATCACCCAGTAAGAAAAAGCGCGGCATTAACTCCCGAGTGTACGGAGCCGGGCCAAAAGGCACTTCTCGTGCTCGGTTCTTGGCTTGGTTACAACGTCGACGTTCTTTATCGCGGGTGGAAAAAAAAAAAGCAACAGCTGGCCCCAAAAGACGTGGATGCATCTTGCCGCTTCACAATCTTAAGCTTCCGGAAGAAAGCAATAAAGAAGCAGTTGGTGGAGGTGAGGTAGCAGTACACCATTCCCACTGCCATTTAATTATGTGCTAAAATAAAATAAAGAAAGGGGCGATTTTATTCATGGCACAAAACTCTATTTAATGTGTTCAACGTTCCTTTATTCCCGATTTACTATGTTCAATTCAACGAGAGTTTGCATATTTGCGTAAGACGCTTAAAAAAATATATAAAAATTTGTGTGTGTGTGTGTGTGTGTGTGTGTGTGTGTGTGTGTTTTAATTCTCCCCTATATTGTATTTTAATTTCATACAATGCAGGACTATTTTTCTTTAATCCATTACGAAAGAACTGATGGTTTTTGGGGGGTTGGAACGGATTAATGCAATTTCAATTAATCTCAATGGGTGAAATAGATTTGATATATTTGTCAAGTGAGTTCCTACCACAGCTTGGTCATAGAATGTGTTCTATTTTGATATAAAGCCGGTTTAAATGGTTTTTTGGGGGAACATACATTATGTAACTTGCTATGATCTTAAGTTTTGGACAGGTGTGATACTGGTTTGGCCGTCCCGTGCATGTTTTGATCTTGCTCAACGTGGACCAAGGAAGGTGGTCCGAGGCTCAGGGAGTTTGTATGAAAGCTCAGACGCATGGAACATTCCAGGGAATGTTTGTTACTAGGCCACGCCCCCACATGAATGCTACAGCGCATTATACAATCCCAGTGAGGAAAACGAAGTTACAGGCTTGAGTACGAGATAAATTAGCCGAACGTCAAGGTGCCACTGGATAACAGTTCACAATTAAAATATAGGAGACTGAAACTTTTCCAGCAATTAAAATGCCAATATCGGTTACATCCGCAGTGGATTGAAAAATAAAATAAAAAATGCCTCCGTCTCCTTTACGCGGTAAGACAGCGACCAAGTTAGTCCTGGCTTTGAGCAAAGACAGCAGCGAAGGAACGTGGGCCAGGCGGGCCACCTTCAACCAGACGCCAGCAGAGAGCAGCCGACGGCGTCCCCGTTTGACCGTTGAGCTGACCCGGCTGTCGGACGCCCCGCGGCAATCGCGTTCCAAACAGACGATCGTGGACACGGAAATTTGTTTTCAGGCTACACTTGTAAAAAGATGACGTTCCTAATGACTCCCAGGCTTGGATTTTATAGACCCAAGCATCCTTTGAGGGGGGTGTCGCTGCATTGGGCAGCTGTAGATGCGGCGCAGCCACGTGCACACATTGCGGGGACAGAAATGCGGGGGGAAGATTTACGTTTCTGTGGTGGCCAGCCAGTTTCCTGTTTTGCAACATGATTACGGTTCACAGCTCCGGTATGTCTCGTTTTCACAAGGAAAATACAGTAACTGCCTTCTTAAGTCATGTCATTCCGAGGAACAACTCTCTCTCTCTCTGACTCAAGGGGCGGTATGAACGCCTGACGACACTTTCTTTCTTTTTGGTTTTTTTTTTGGAGCAGTCTTACAATGCATCATTCCAAAGCTACACTTGGGGACTCGTTCACAAATCTCTCTTGCTTTGAGGCGGTCTCGTACAAAAAAAAACATTTTTTCCCCCTCCTGGCATCGAAAGCAACACATTTATATTTTATTGCCTCAAAGTGAGGGTGAAAAACAAGCGCAAAAGTAGGATTGCGTTTCCAGGCCAGAAAGAATTCAATCTCCTGGAAAATAACATTTGAGTTGTTTTCCAGCCATCTTAAATACTGTATTAGATTTTGTCCAAACAAGTAAAAAAAAAGACAGATTTATCACTTTTATGAAGGTGATTTCATACCTTATGACTTCCTCTCTTCCTTTGTTGAGTTTGAGCTTAGTTTTTACAGGGCATCTTGAGCTCCTGAAAAGTGAATAAAGAGGCTTTTCATGAGCGACCTTGTGCCAGAACCGCACTGTTGACTGTACACGTGACGTCCCAGGCAACTCTGAAAATAACAGTCCAGTAAGGCAAACAAATGTGCCTCTGTTGTAACTTCTCATGTGCAAATTTAGATATGTGTGGGGGACACTGAAAAAGATTCGGGATCTCACACGTGCCACAAATGAAAGCAACCACAACCAGCAAGGCGATCGCTAACCATGAATCAATAAACCTCGTTGTCAGGCAGCAAAAAATATTTTCTTGCCAATATATACGGCAAGTCCTGAGTGACCAGTGACCGAGAGATATTTCACGACGACAACAATAAGTCTTTTATTCATTGGAACAATGGTAGAGTCCAGTAGAAATGGTTCTTTGTGACCGCGGGTTTATCCAACATCGTCAACCGCATAAATCAGGTCGTTTAGCGCACGACCCAACAGCAGACGTGATGTTCGAAGTAATTGGCCAAAGAAATACAGAGCAAGATATAAGCTTATCTTTTATGGCGGAGCAGAGCAAATTAAGCCCTGCCCCGAAACTCTTTCCAGGGAAGAGACAATATTTTCTCCTAAGTGGGTTAGTTGGGCCTCACAGCTGGGAACACGGGTCAGATAAGAAGCCTCCGGGCTAATAAGAGCCAAAAGAAGAAAAAAAAAAAAAAGCCAAACAGGTTTACCCTTTCGCACAGACCAAATAGTACACCCGTATACTGTCCTTTCGATTTTGTCAACATTCAAACATTTTTTGGAGAGAAATTAAGGGCTATATGGCGGCATGCTATGTCAAAAATTAAGAAATAGAAATCCTGACTTTGTGTGCCGATCAAAAACATTGAAGCGTTTCTACATCTAATTGGTTCGTGTCATTTTTTTTAATTGATCCTGGACAACACAGGTGTCAAACGCAAGGCCCGTGGGCCAGATCCGGCCCGCCACGTGATTCTATGTGGCCGTGGCGGTTTCTTTTTTTCATAGTTTGGCCGGAGGTGCGACTTATACTCTGGAGAAATTATTAACACATTATGTCATTGCACGTGTTATTTTCACATTAAACCACAAGAGGATAACCGCAGCCCCCCTCGTTGTACTCTTTCTGCTACCTGCGACAGGATGCAGTCGGGTGTATTCATCCAACCATTATCGGAACCGCTTTATCCTCACGAGGGTCATAGGTGTGCTGGAGCCTCTCTCAGCTGACTCCGGGCAGGAGGCGGGGGACAACCTGAACTGGTCGCCAGGCAATCACAGGGCACACATTGCCAAAGACCATTTTGTGCTCACAATCACACCTAGCTACAATTTAGTGCTCAATCAGCCTGCCATGCATGTTTTTGGAATGTGGGAGGCGGACATGCCAGCCAGTCGCCCATTGTGCCGCCCCAATTTGAAGTCAACGTGTAAAAATCAAATTTAACTGCCACAAACATCATTGTCGTGTCTCATAGAATTTGAAATGATGAAGCAATTTGTAAGCGCCGAAGACAGTGTCAAACAAACTTGAATCAGCATTCCCTCTCGATTTCGCATCAGTTTAAATGTATGTAAAAATCACATCAATCTTTGGAAAGTCTTATTGGATTTGAATAAAATTTGCATTGTATAAGACGAATGTGACGTGGAATTTAGCAAAAATGTAAATTTAACATGAGAAACTCCCTTTGAAATCGTGCGGCTTACTTACTTCAGTCAAATCAATTTTCGCCGTCAGCGCAGCATCAAAATGCGTTGCGTCAAACCGTGATTAATCATTCGAATTATGTCAAGATAAATTGAATCGGGAATGGAGCCACATTTGGCAGCAATGTCAGTTTTATCGCGGGAGCTCAAAGGTGAGTGAGGCACCAAGCCACAACTTCACTTTGTATCCCTTGAGATGATGATGAAGTGAGGAGTAGTGTACCTCCCACTCAGAACCTTCACATCATGTACATTTCCAATTGAAGCGCAGAACTTCCAAACTAAGCACGCGAGAAGATAAGCGTTGACAAAATAAGATTCAATTCGTATGTTTACGTGCGAAGAATAACGGCGGTTAATTGGCTACCTGCACACACACGTGTTGCGATAGTTAAAAGAAAAAAAAAAAACAATTACTTCAGCCATGGAAACAACTTCGAACATTCGTAAAAACGCCCCCCCCTCCGTCTATATTTCACACACCCATCACGATTACGTCCATTGACATTTTTTACTTACCGGCTCTTGTGCTTTTAAACGTTTCACGCGCTGCCCCAGCAAATCCCGTCCTTGTCGTCTCCCAAAAAGCTAACTTGTCGCGTCCGACATGTCCTCCTCGCTTTTTGTCTTCTACCCTCCACAGTCGGTTGAGTGAAAGGCGACTTTTTTCAGCCACCCCCCCGGACTCGAGAAGCGCGACCGAAGAGTCAGTCAGTCCTCTCGTCGGCCTGACTTGCGACTGAGTGAGTGAGCGTCAGCCTGCTTGGATGAAGAGCCAGCAGCAGGTTCACACACGCGCGCGCACGCGCACTCACATTTACGCGCAGGCTGTCATTAGACGTCAGCGGCCATGTTTTGGGGGGAGTTGCAGTTATTGTGCACCTCATTGGTGGAAAGTAGCGAAGTACAAAGGCTTTGTTTGTGTATTTATTTTTGGGATGACTTTATCCATTCCATTTGAAACCGTTATCTGTATTTTGTAGCGGGGCTGAACAATGAATCGGATTCAAATCGACATCGCGATGTAATTGAATACAGTTTTCAAATCGGAAAAGCTGCAATTTGGAGGGGGGGGGGCTGCTTCATTTCGGTTGCTCGGTAGGCTTTTTTATATACAGTGGTTCCTCTACTTACGAAGTTAATTGGGTTTTTTCTTTGCTAGAAAATTGTGTAATCGAGACACTTTTCCATGGAAATGCCCTAATTCGTTCCAAGCCCCCCCCCCAAAAAAAATCTGAGAAAAATGTTTCCTAAAGCATAAAAATGCATCAAAATACGTAACAGATACAATTAGATCATTGCGCAATAAATGAGAGTTGTGTGTAAGGTAAAAAACAAAGAATAGAGTGGAGAGTAAAAATAATGGTCATTTAAATTTTAACTGCGTCCTCATCGTTTTTTGCCTACTTTAGTCCATGTTCGCTCTCAGAAGTGGTTTTTGCCTGGCATTTTGTAAAGAACTGATCCAACGACGTTTGCCTTTGTCGGCTTTTAAAAATCCTTCGAAAATGTCCAAGGCAAACATCAGCATAGTGAGCGATCGCCTGACTGGTGAACACTTTTTCTGGGTGATTCACATTTACATTAACCTATCGGAACACCTCTTGAGCGAATGACGAGGACGCAGCATCGACAGATATCTATCTACACACATAGACGCATACAGTAAGTCACTCTTAGCCAATGGGATGCCAGAATGATGCTCGGTAATAGCCAATGGCAGAGCAGCTATAAGTATGTTGCGTTCAGGAAACTCGGAGCTGTGACTAGCAGGCCATACTGTATTTTTACCTTTCGTGTCCTGAAATTTCTTTCGTAACAAGAGGCAATATTTTCCTGTTGAGAAGTTCCGTAACTTTCGTACTACTTACTGTTCGTAAGTAGAGGTACCACTGTATCTCTGTAGTTTGTATATTTATTTAAATAGTGTCAAGTGCTTAATAAGTGCAGTTCACAAGATTCGGTTTAGCCATAAAATGGTTTGGTGGAGAGGTGGTGTCTTGTAGGTAAGATAAATTATTACTTTGGAATGGACATATATGCTATCAAAGTCATTAGTACACAAAAGAATGTTGCAGAGAACAAGAACCGTATGCATTTTAGACCTTTTTTTTATACTTCTTTAAATATGTCGTTTCAAAGAGCACAATGAACACCCACTGATTGATAGCAAAGTAATGGAACTCTTTCGAAAAGCGTAAAGCACAAAGAACACTCCTCAAGGTTGTCATCAAAATGAAAGCCTGAGGGTACTTTTGCCACCACTACCCTACCGAAAAAGGTTTCTCAAACACATCACGGTAGCAATTATGAGCATGTACAGTGCTCCGGAGGCTCATAAAACCAGGCCAGAAAATAATTGGACACACCTTGCAGACCCCCCGTTGGATCGTTTCAGCTGCCACCGAGCTAGCTACATTAAGAAGGATAACCGCAGCCTGCCTCGTTGTACACTTTCTGCTACCTTGTGGTCCCTGCCACAGGATGCAGTAGGGTGTATTTGCGTGTTATTTATCTGTATGGGGTTTGGCTGCACATGTTGCATGAATTGCACATGACACAGGGCTGTGCGACCATGTTCATTGGCCATAAAACCATTCCGTTCCGCCGTGACGGACCTATAATAGTGCCAAGCATAATATTTTACGATTTGAATTATCCACTCACTGGCTCAAACATCCAATAACTCCGACACAGTAGCTTGCCCTTGCCCTCCCCAATCGTCCGGTGAACAGTAACCAGCCCGTCCGCCACAGAAGGTTTCGTTCGGCTTCGGCAAATTCCTGACTGCTCCATGAACACGTTCCAGGGAGGTGTCTGTGTTTATGACGGTCCTTAGCTGGCAGCTGCTTTTGTTTCTGCAGCCATTCAAGCACAACCTTATGCTAACACGGCAAGGCCGTGCAGCTGTGAGAGCGTCTACAAGTGTGTGTGTACTGTATGTTTGTGTCTGTCTCGTGCTTTGCTTGGCCAATTGTGAGTCACCCGAGGCAATCCCGTGCTCAGTTACGGAATCCTTTCCTGATTGTTTTGGCCGCCGGTCATTTTTTTTGTGGAGACCTCTACCTTGCCCATGTTAGTTCAATGTTCATGCAATGTTGAAGAGTATAATGACAAAACTTGGTGAAGAAGCTAGCAAAGAACTTCCATGTTACGAACAAGACATTTTTTTCCCCTCAAAGTTTAGCATAAAATACACTGTATACTCTTCAAAACAAAACTCTAACCCTAACCCTAACTTGCGAAGAAGCTAGCAGAGAACTTCCATGTTACAAACAAGACATTTTTTCCCCTCAAAGTTTAGCATAAAATACACTGTAGGGGTTCCACTGGGATCTGTATTGGCTCCACTGGTATTTGTGTTGTTTTGGTTGAAAGTGTCACCACAAGCACATAGTCGAATAAGAAGACATTACGTACAATAATGGTGAATGGATTCTCCGGAGACATTTGTGCTCTTCATTGGTTTGAACAATGTGTAACATAGCGACGTGACAAGATTTTCCACCCAAAAATGAGACTGTCAAAATGGCGAGTGGCAACACATATTTGAGTAACAATGAGTAGAGAAAATATAAAATTTCATTCTTACCGGTGAAATGTACATGTAGAACTTCTTCTCCCAGATGTCTTGTTACAAATGTATGCCAGACATGCTGGCACTTTCGCCGTGGAGACGAAAAATGAGAATCGATATTTCAAACTTCCACCAGAGCGCTGCCGGTTGGTACACCTTTTGAAGAAGTCTTGGTACGACACCAGGGTTCAGATGATTGCATTCGCGCTCAACCCGTTCCGGGACAACGGTTACTACAGTGGACATCTTACCATGTTATCAGGTTTCAGGGTGCATGAAAGGGTTAATCTGCACTGACCAAAAAAAAAAATACATAAAAAAAAATCCCACCAGAGTTCATTACAACTGTGAACAATCGTCGAGTTTGTCTCTCACTGTTGGCAAAATGGTACGAATTATTCAGCAATCATGCGGCGTGAATGAAACCGTGTACTTGGCAGCTGGCAATCCCTAATAATCAAGTCTGAATGTTCCTTGTTTAAGCCTCTCAAGTTACAGTTTGTCTGGCTCTTTGAACACACGACTACAGCAAGCTGCTCCACCATCTGCGGCAGCATGTGGAAACAGTTCATTTGGGGAGTCCGGGGGGACAAAAAATGTTTGCCTCTGAGGTTTTTATGCTTACTTTGAGACCATCCACTTTGATTTCAACATGCTCGGTAAATGCGGATGAGAGATTTGGGGAGGGGCGAGAAGGGGGTGTGTTGCGAGGGAGGTCCGTAGGGAAGGACAACAACAAGACGGTTGTGGAAACTCTGTGGAAAAGGCAGAAGTGAAACCTCTCCGACATGAGTAAGCCTGTTCCGAGTTATGAGTCACTGTTTCCTAGTGGGGTATACCACAAACATGGCGAGGGGTCACGTTTGTGGTATCGAGACTAACTATTTGTACTGGGTGCCTTGGTGCTGCCAACTTTTTCTCTTTGGTGCACTGACAGAAGAAAAGTAGGTGCACCCACATTTTCAACTGCATTTCATTCAACCCCAACTTTTTCTCTTTGGTACACTGACAGAAAAAAGGAGGTGCACCCACATTTTCAACTGCATTTCATTCAACACCACCGACGTTTTTAAATTCTCCAAGTGGATGTAAACTAACGGGCACAAATGTAATAGGTCCGTATTAAAAGAACGGTGATGTGCAGGAAAAAGTGCAAAAGCGCTTACGGTTAGTTTAAGCAATGTTAGAAACTGCCAAAAGATCTTAAAATGTGTTTCAGACGCCCCCTAGGGGAGATAACCATTTTTCGTTTCCATACTCTGACAAGATGTACAGAATATCTCTCAGTAAACTTTGTCATGTGTTTACAAAACAAACAGATTAAAAAAAAAACACCCTCAAAGTTTGTTCGCCTAACACGAGTGATTCATGTAAAGGAAGCCATCAAAGAACCAGAGAGGTCGAGAGGTTAATTGCCCCACTTCTCCTTCCCCTATAAGGTGGTGTTCCGTCAAGAAAAGCACTCCCAAAGGAGGCGGGTAAAGGGTTGCTATCGGAGACCTACCCGGCACGCCATTTCACTTGGCTTGCATCTCCGACTTCCCTCCACGTCCCTCCTCCTCCCTAAATCCTGGAATACATAAACATCGTCTCAGCCACACGGAGATGGGCCTGAGCTGTGTGCGGCCTGGATCGGCGAGGCGGGAGCGAGGTGCCTGGGTCCCCATGGTGAGCAGGGTAAACATGGAACTCCCTAATACACTCGGAGAACTAATAACACTTAAAACGGGACTCTGTAGGTTGCGAAGGTCCCTGTCACGATGGTACTCAAACTTTTTATAGCATAAAACTGAATCATACTGTACCGTAGGTCTGTGCCTTTTCTGCACTGTCAATTTGAAAAAAGATCCTGTTGCTGTGTAATGAATGCACGGAAATCTGGAAAGATTTTTATTTTTTTATTTTATGTGATTCATCAATTAAATAATTGACAGTGATAAATTATTCAAAAAATCGTTCGTGAGCAGCTCTAAATTTGAAAAAAAATGTGCAGTTAATCCGTATCGGAATTGGTATCAACTGATCACACCGATGGGTGATCGGTATCGGCAGCACATAACCTTGATCGGAACATGCCGAATTGCGTCATCTGTACCATTTCTAACATTGGAATGTCATTATCAAAACTAACATGCTCAGCATGTGTGTGGACAACATTCAAAAGGCAAGTTAATTTGAAAACGGATCGTCACAATTACCGATATGACAGTTTCAGGCTCTTCTGAAAAAAACACGAATTCTATTCTCATACGCTCCGTTCCCCCTGACGGTAAATTGCATGAACTGTGGCTCTGGAATGGTCGAGACAGCCACTTGAACGGAGATTTAAAGCAGATATCAGCCATTCATCATGTGTAGGTGCCGAGCCGGCCTCTCGTAATCGTTTTCATATGCCGCCGCATTGGAATTTTGCATTACTGAAAATAAACTCGCCAGAACGGTTCAATAACATCGTGTTCTGCTGAGATATTTCTTCGCCAGCGAGAAAATACAGTGGTACCTTGACTTCGTAATGCCACAATTTACGATTGAAAATGAGGGCTGAGAAGAAGCGGATGTCTGTTCTGCCCTTTGTTTTACGAAAATCCGCTCGCTTAAATGCCGACGTGAGCGGTTGTGTAAATCTGACTATTGTCAGCGCCTCACGAGCCACACACCTCCTCAGACGCACATCACAAGAAACAGCCGTTTTCCCCAATGTGACTTTTTGTCATTTTTTGGAAATTATTATTTTAAGAATTGACGAGAAGGAACATTATCATCATTGATCGTCCGTCATTTATGTCCAAAAGACTCCCCATTTGTAATGGTGTTTACGGATGACATCAGGCTGGAGGATAAATTGTTGAAAAGACTTATCGTTATCCCACAAGACACAAGATGAGAACATTGTGACACACGACTGACGATTTTTGCCGTTAGCGTCTTGGCCCGGTGTCGTGTTTAGTCGTTTTCCATGGAAACTTGAAACTTGATGTGGCTCTCAAGTGGCTACTTTGATAAATGATGTCTCGAGTGTCTGGCTGGGACACGACGGAGATAAAGTAATAAAATTTGGTGTTAATGCTCAGGGTGGTTTTTCCTGCGTCGGCTGAAACAAACAATTGGCTGGGACGTCGCCCACCAATTGTTTTTTTCCCTAGAATGCGATTATGACTGAATACACATGTGGACATCAGGTGGTAGAAGCAGTCACCCCACTTGACTTTTTCCATCGTCTTTGTGCGATCCACTCAGGTGTCCAAAAAGGTGTGATCTTGTCTCATTACCTCCACGACGATGAAAACGGGACCGCTCATCGAAACGTGCAAATTGAAAGACAAGGCAGCCACTCTTCAATCAGTTGTCTATCATGACTCCCCTGGGTGCAGTTTGATTGTTGTTGACATGGAGGACGGGGAAAAAAATCTATTTGGTGAGCGAGGAAAGTAAAGAAAACCAAATACCGTACAAGGCACTGTACTTCCCTCTGGTGGACAAGCATGGTTATTGCAAGCGTGGTGTGTGCATATATTATTTATTTTTTGAAGTTCCAAAATGGTAGTTACATTAAGGAAATACGCAATCTGTTTCTAAGAAAAGTGCTGTTACATGAAGATGAAATTGCTGTTGTATACCATTACAGTAGTTGGTCCAAAAAAAAAGTAAATGTTATCTTATAAGAACATGATTAAAAATAAAACCTTAAAAATGAATATTTATTGTATGAAATATTTTAATACTTTTAGGTTAAATGTTCTCGTTTTTGGAATATATTTCAGGGTTTTTTCAGTTCAAATTTTTTAGAAGCCAAGTCAATTTTTTTCAAGAAAATTCATGAAATGTGTTAAGTATCATGAATTAACCAAAAGAATTCTGCAAAACGTGAGGCGTTAAATAAAAATTACTTTTATTCTTTTAAAATAAATGCATTTTTTTTTTTACAGTCAGAAAAAAAAGAAAACAACAGGACATGCACTGTCGCTCCTGACACGAGAACGGCAAACAAAAAAACAAACAAAAATATATATATGAAGCAAACTCCTTCATATTCCATTAAAGACTTTTCGGACGACAACAAAAAGCTGCAAAAGTAGTGTTGAGTAAAAGAACATATGTATTTCCGTGAGTTTAGGATATTTTCATCTTAACGTGATGACAGTCATCATATTAAGAAGACGCACGCACGCACGCACACACACACACATACACACACACACAAAACATATTTACCCCTCAGAGCAGAGAGAAAAAGACTGTACAATTCTATAAAAGCTGTGTTTTTACATTAGTTACAAAACAAATAATAATACTTCATTTTGCTTGCATAATTGATTGTGGGCCTTTGCTGGTGTGTTCTCATACAATTCATAATCAGAAGAGGAATAATACTGTGGTGTGAGAGACACATAGAGGTAATCTGAGGATCACTTAAACGTCCGTTGTGTGAGAGCGTTTGTATTACAAAAAAAAAGCAGATATTAATATTTCATAATTTTGCTTGATATTAAAAGCGGTCTAGCCCCCTGCCATAATGCTTCATGCTGTTTTAAGAGTAACAATTGCCCAAATTCAATGCGATGGTGTTCAAGTGCTGACAGAGAAAATGGTGGGTTTTAGGACCTGGGGGAGAGGCTAGGGGAAGCCATTTGAGCATTTACTCCCTATCCTACTAGTACACCAAATTGTCCATGAACTAGTTTGCTCTTTGTCCTTTTTAGACAATTCAGTGCACTAGTGGAGTGACGAAAGAGCTCGAGCAGAATGACTGTGTCTAACTAGTGTTTTTTTTTTCCCACTACTGTATGACATTATTGTGCACTAGGAGAGCAACTATGTGCTACTATAGTGAGGCAAAACTGTGCACTAGGTTACTTTGTGCTACTAGAACTGCTAGTCCGTCCTAGTTTTAAACTACTCTGTCCTTATTGTACTAGTAGACTTGTCTTGCTAATCTGGTCAAAGACGTGTCACAAACTAGTTTCCTCAACCCGACGAGCAGCGCCAAAATCCAACTTGTAGCCTTGCTTGACGAGTAAAAGTAGTTGTTCTACTAATATGTCTTGATCATTCTACTCATGCACCTTTGTCATTTTACTAGTGTGCCACATTGTCTGACTAGTGACAAAAAGACGGATTTCCATATCAGCTTGTGTCACAAATTAGTAACCTCCTGGACTGTACCAGAAGCACCGAAGTATCAACTGGTAGCTTTGTCTCATGAGTACCATGTAGTTGTGCTACTAGTGCACCCTCACTGCGCGCCAGTCGACTGCCCTTGATGTTCAGCAGATTACTGCAGAGACCCTTCAGCGCACTGGTAGGAAATGGAATAAATAATCACACTTCTTGTGTCACACACTAGTAACCTCCTGGATCCGAATCAGAGCACCAAAGTGCCCACTGGTTGTTGCCTCACTACTAAGAAGTACTTGTTCCACGAGGATGCCAGAGTTGTACTCGTAGCGTAAAGGAAATTTCATACAGTGGTGGAAAAAAATATTACGAGTAAGACAGGGTTATTCTACAAGTGTGCTGAACTGGCTTGCTACATCTGGATATAAAAGACATTGAATAAATATTAGACTGTGTATTAATTTGATATCCATCCTAAGGTCCATGTACTAGTACGCTCTTTGTCCTCTTTAGTGGGACGACTACACGGCACTTGGTGAGGCAAAACGGCACACTACTAGTGCCATCAACTTCAACAAGTTAGCATGTTGTTGTACTGCACTAGTGGGAACCAAGAGCGTGATAGTCCATGGAGCGTGCAGTCGCCAGCGAGCGGGTGGCCCCGATGGCGTGACGCGTGGTCAGACCCACCCGCTGGTCAGCTTGTAGAACATGTCGTCATCTAGGGTCTCGTTCTGGTCCTTGGCCCGCGTGGACAGGAAGATGTAACCACCAATGAACTCATGGACCACCTTACAGTCCACCTCAGCACAGATGAATGACAGGCTGGGCTCGTCCGCAAACTCGACGGTCACCTGCAGGGGGCGCAAAAAACAAACAAAACGAATGTGGACAAGATGGCAGACACAAAGACACTTTGAGGCAACATGCCAGTTATGTTAACATCTGTGTCGAAAATCAATGTGTATGCAATTGAGCAGCAAGTCTAGACAAAACCATAAACCTGTTTTGAAACCTTTCTTTTCATCCCTCATTTTGTTTTACAAGAGGATATTGAGCCCTGTGATTTGCCGACAACCAGTTCTGGGTGTCCCGCGCCTACTGTCCAAAGACAGCTGGGATAAACTCCACCCATAGCCCTATTTTGAAGCACTCGACCCGGCCTTGAAGCCCTAATGTGAAACCTTACTTCAAGACTGCCTTGAAATTCAACCACCTGCCACAAACCCGACTTTCCAGGACTAAACTGAAATCCTTATTTGTGCTTAAAACCCTAATTGAAACATCAACACTAAGATTGAAACACAAATCCTGGGTTGAAGCCTTTGAAACCTAACTTGAAAGCGGAACCAATTCAACTTTGGCTCCAAATCATTAGTTGAAACCCTAACCTGGGGGGTGTCAAACTCATTTTTGTCACGGGCTTGATTTTAATTACAGGTTCCCTTGGAGGGCCGTTTTTTTTTTTTTTTCTCCTCACCATCTTGATCTCCCAGTTGACATTCCACTGCTTCATGTTGCTAAAGCGCCAGGTCTTGATGGCGTCTCCGGTGCCGGCATCCATGCGGATCAAACGGTTGTAGGTGATGCCGATCAGTTCGTCGCGCTTCCCGCCCTGGAACCTGACGGCAGCCGTGTGTTAGCAAAACCCTCCCTAACCACTGTATTTAAAAAAAAAAAAAAAAAATCCTTTGTACTGATTCGGGAGTAGGAAATGAGTGATTGATACCCAACAAAGTCACTGAGTTGGGAAACGAAAGCTTTGAATAGTTTTACAAATACAATAAAATAATTTAAAACCACATTTTCTTTACTTGGGTTATGCCTTTTTGTTAGTTGATCTGAAATCTAAGAGTTAGGGTAGACCACGCAAATAAATAAATTAAAAAAAAGGATTTGAGAAGAGGGCAAAAACTTTTTCACGGCACTAAATGTCTCGTCTGGGCTAATCGTACTTGGCCAGGAAGTGAGTGATTCCAAACTCGGGCAGCGACTGCCACGCCTGGATGAAGCGCATCTTGGCCTCGATTAGACTCATTTGGGCCACATTCTGGTGGGCTTCGAGGATGCGGGCCGAGATCTGAAACACACACACACACACACACACACACACACACACACACACACACACACACACACACACACACACACACACACACAATAAACACTTGACTTGTTTGATGACCAGTCGACAAGATCCACACGGAGAGAAATCAGGCTGGGCAAAGTTGCTGAAGGAAAATCCAACCCGTGCAACACTGCATGCATGAACCGTTCACCCGTGACGTGTTTGGACACCACCTTCCCAGGTCACGCTTGGGTCATTCCATGTCAACATTAGGATTTCCCAAAAAAAGTGTTTAGGGTGCAGATTCGGGTTTTAAGACAGGGTTAGGGTTTCGAACCTAGGATACAATTTAGAGTTATGGTTTGAAGACTGGGTTATGGTCATAAACCGGGATAGGGTCTCAAACCCTGCGTTTAAGGCCAGGACAAATTTCTTCATCCAAACTCCCTCCACTCCCCGTTGTGTTGAAAGCAAGTGTCACCGTCTGTCAACTAAAATCCCGCTTTAACCCGGTTCCGTGTAAAAGGAACAAATGTCAGTTCGGATTTGGCTGGTTTTCGCAGGTTCTCCGTGTGAAAGTCTTCTGTGCTTTTTTTTTTTTTTTTTAACGATTTTTTTTAGCTGGAGCTTAAATCGAGAAGACGACGCTTCCTGTCTCTTTGTGCGCACAGATGAGAACGGGCTACTTGGAGCCGGTCGGGAGTGGAAAGCTGAGATCCAGATGCTGATGAGCTTTACATCCCTCAGGCATTAAGCGGTCGGATAAAAGCCCAATCGATGTGGACGGACGACAACAGCGTGTGGAATTAATCAATGCGGCGGATGATCTCGTGCATTAAAAATGTGTCCGGTGGTCCTTGAACACAGCGATGAGTTGCGTGTTAAACGGGTTAGATGCTACATCTGGCACGCTCGCCGCTATTTGACACTAAGATGTGGTTACATGAGAGGAGGCTACTAGCTACAAGTGGTCAGTTTCTCAAAACATGCACCCAATGGACACTCGGGATGAACTTACCAAATCCCTGATTAAGCCTTGCTGGAGAAGGAGGAGAGAAGGGGTGAGAAACGGAGGAGAACGAATCAAACCGATTGGAAGCAGGAAGTCAAGTTATGTGGGTAGGAAAGAAAAGAACAGTTGTGGCGATTTAGAGAGATGTCTGCTTCGTCCACATTTACGGTCATCCCGGAGTTGTTCACAACTTAGCCAAAATCAACTTTATTTTGTGAATGATCAAAACATTGTGTTGGGGATCCATTCCTTTAAACATTTCAGACACTCACCTTTTTTTAATTGTTTCAATTTCTACATTTTTGTTATCAATTCCAATAATTGCACAGAATTGACAAAACAAAGAAAAATTGGATGCCAATAAACTTTTCTGTATGATTTTTTTGGTTGCAGTTTTACAGCTAAAACTGAACAACAACAAAAAAATTTAAAATATATGTGTAGGGGAAAAAAGTAGAGATATTTTTGAAATAGGCAGAAAAAAATAAATACTTAAGTACACATAAAACCATTGGCTGTTGACGAAGTCTTTAGGATACTCACTTACCCCCCCCCTGCCCCCCAAAAATTTTGATTTGGTATAAAACAGAAAGTTGGTGGTATTAAGATTATTAATTTAACAATGACATATTTAACATACATTTTGCATGGTGACACCCCATCTTGGACAAAGCTAAATTGTTATTATTTCTCTTATTTTTCATTCATATTAATCAATATTTAGCATCATATTATAAGCATTTTCACAATGCAATATAAATCTTAATTCCAATCAGGAAAATTATATGGACCACAGCACACAAAAATTCATTGTTAAAATGGATCATTTTTTCACATTTTGATACTGCAATTCCTTATAGAACCACAAGAGGGCAATGTAGAATAATCATCACACAGAATGCCTGCCAGCCATTTGTTTTTCGAACCACACACACCCAGGAAGTTGATTGTTATAGTGGTGTTGTTTGCTCTTCTCCGAACATGTGTGCGCTTTGGACGGGGAATTCTTGTGTGCGTATCCACTGGGACTTTCTGCTAACAGGAAGTCCTCTTTGAAGAGGACCCGGGGGGGGGCTTTTAGGAGGCGGGGGGGAATCAAAGCTGACATTGCTTTTCGCAAGCAGTTTTTGCTCACACGACTCCCATGTCCAGGTGCTTCGATGACCACAACCGTATTAGCTGTGCTGTTTGCTAAAAAGGGAATCACGTGAGTCATGGGACTTTACTGTCATCCATGTTCTTTTATTTTTTTTACTCAAACCACATGGACTGCCTCGGCTGCGGAGACCACGTCACCCCACTCCAAACACATTGATGGCAATCGTGTACTCAGCTGTTCCCAGTGTGCACACAAGCAGCTGAGGCTTACATGCAAATCCACAATTCATTATGGCTTACACGTGACATGAGACCAAGTAAAAATATTTTCATTTTACAGGTATCTGTCTGTACTTGTGTATTTATTTCTCTGGCGATTTTTATTTGGACATTTGAAAATAAATACGTGTACTTTCTAGTCGTCCTTTGTCAAAATAAGCTCCGTACTTTTTCTGAAAGTACTCGGCAAATGACGGCAACGTAAAACAGAAAGCGTTTGAGGTTCGGGGGCCCTTAAGTCTTTCTCATGCGTTGGTCTAGCATCGTATCGGTTTCTCAGTAGGAGAGGAGGGGAGAGCATTCCAGGGAAAGACAAGGCCGATGCCAGGAGGCGCCCATCTGGGAAGCATCAGACGCCACTCTGTCCCGACCCACTCCCCCAGCAGAGTCATCAACAAGTCAACAAGCTCCCACTAAACACTCACACAGCCACGACGCTTAACCGTCTGAACCGTCTGGTGTGTCACGCTGCTTCCTTGTCGACACTCACTGGTTAGGGCAATGTACTGTTCCTGCTTTTAAAAAAATTTTTTTTAAACGTCATCTCTCTTCGGCTCCCTGTCCCCACTCGACGTACTGTCCAACAGTGACGTCTTCACACACGGCGACGACTCACCTGCTTGTTCTTGTACTTCTTCAGGTAGCGCGGTGACACCAGGCACTCGGGGTTGATGTCGGTGGTGATGGGCTCGATGAATTGCGGGTCGGGGTTCATGTGCTGCATCTTGAGGAAGGAAAGGATGTTCTGCACCTCCAGGTTGTAGGAGCTGTCCGCCATGGTCTTGCCCTTGGATGCCAAGCGGCAGGCGGCCATCCAGTGGGCGTACTGCTTCTCCTACAAATAAATGAAGTCCCGCAATTGCAATATTGAACCCAAATGCAAATACTCAAAAATCAAGCGTTTCAGACGGTGACGACGGCGGGCTCACCGTGTCGCATCGCAGCCAGATCTCGTTCATGCCGTCGGCTACGGGGATGAGTAGCTTGATGTTGAATTTCTGACCTGATATATTCACATCAGGGGTCACCTCGCACCCTACAGCGACAGCACAGTGTTCGAATGGTCGATGGAGTACATACAGTCACACACGCGCATGAAAAGGACAGTTTTGGGGTTTTTTTTCCTCCATGCATGTGCACCTCTGAGGTTCATCTGGTGAGCGGGCATCCCGTGTGCCTCCTCTTTGCTCTTGTAACAGGAAATTGTGATGTCTTTGAATGTGCACCAGTACTGCTTGTAGCCCTTCAGCGTCAGCTTCTTGGGTCTGGAAAACACATCGTACATAGTTGATGGAGTAAGTTGGAGAATCATTGCAGCGAGTAAAGAGGAGGAATGAAAGCCAAGGTCGGATGTAATAGCGTCAAAGAGGAAATGCATTTTCTAATCAACTCCAATCATTTTATGAGACTCCCCCCTGCCCCCGCCGTTTCAAGATACACCAGCCTGTCAGTAAAGGCACAAAGCCAAAAGACTGAGTAATTATGCTTTCAAAGATGCTTACTCTTGAACTTCAAAGCGAAACAAAAAGGCCTTTGGCAAACAACCCGACGTGGATCTGAAACAGGCCTTCGTGTTCGCAGACTAGTTATTTAAGGCCGTTTCCTGCTTCCTGCTTTTTGGATGAATACACCGTCGGACCCCCACACTTGATAGTGTTTTCTGAATGAGCAAGCCGTCTTGTGGTATCAGCCGGCGGCGGACTTACTTGAAAACTTTGACGTAGTCTGCTAGCTCGGGAATAGATGTGATGTCACCCTGTGAGGAAAAGGGGGAAGAAGAAAAAAAAAAAAGATAAATCCATACATCAATTTTAGCCGAAGCTGAGAAAATCCTAACAATTAAGATGAAACAATGATGTCAAACTCAAGTGAACATAAAGCGGTTTCATTTGGTTTCAACATCCATGATGGAACAACTGACAGAGTGCAACTGGTTAAACAAGTGTTGCCATTGGAAAAGACGATTAATCAGTTACAGGCTCAAAATGGCGTCATTAAACCTAACTGAATTATTTATGGGTTTTGGGGGCGCCATTGGGTAGCATCTTGGTGCCAAAGAACTGTTGAATGAGTTGAGCAGCTTCATTTTGACAAAAGTAGTCATTTGACACCTTCTTGCGGGATCAATGAGAAATTACAGTAAAAAGAAAAAAATATGGTTGAGGTCAATTACTTTTAAGTTTTTTTGCGATTTGCAGCAAGGCTCCGTCCCTCGAGGTGGTGACTAATCGGGCTTCACTCGATCGTTACCATTACATTTTACCCTATCTTTGCCGTCTGTCATCCCCTTCTAAGGTCAGCGGTTTTAATTTTCACTTTTGACGCATGTCTTTTCCCCGGAAAATATTTGTGGACTTTCAAACTATTGCACTTTTCGGGGGATTGTCATTTAGCGCCGTGTTTCCCTACCAGGGCGTTGGATGTCTTGCCTCCCTCCAGCGTGATCTCCAGGTCGGAAAGGGCAGCGTCCACCTCGTCCACTTCCTTCTCGCTGTTGTTCATGTGGTTGTCCGACGACATGATGGACAGCTTGTTGATGTGGTACTGGCGGGCGAGAGGGAGGGCGGTAAATACGCGTTGCACTCCATGACTGGAAATCAGTTGAATTTGTTCATCACTGTGGGCACACTCGTGACACAAATCACTTATATCATGAAATCAACATAAAACCTAAATGTTGTCATTCATTTGCTCTGCTGGAGTGCCAAAAGCCATGAAAACACCTCTTTTGAAGACTGAAAATTATATTTATATATATGATTTCTATTATAATGTAATATTTTCCAATGTAAACACGATTGAGCAAACGGGTAGCCGAGGTTGGAAATGACGAAATCAAGATAAACACTGACACCATTGGTTAGTTTCATTACATTTGAATGAACCAAGCAAAAATGGTTGACAAAATGGAGGCAAGGTGGACAGCACCAAGCCCAAAGGCCTTGGGGGTGACAAGAGAAAGGATAAGTATCAACGTTAGCTCCGACAACACTGAACACAAGTTGTTGACAAACTATTTCTAATGCCGATCCTCTTCTGTTATTTGAAAGAACAGCTGTCGACCCGTGAAACAAACACAGACACATTCTCATCGTTCAGGTTAGCCAATGTGGGACAAAGGGCGCAAACGTGACTCATCACTCCTCTGCGGCTGCCTTTTAAACATTTGCAAGGCCTGGCGAGGTTGTTTCCTGTTAGCTGCAAAGTTCAAAACGACGCCCGAGTCTATTTTCTAACACCTGATTATCTCATCTGAATGTGCCGCCAACAGTGGCCGTCCACATACTGAATGTGGGAATTGCGGGCTCTTTATTTAGACTCTAGTATCCACCTTCCCCGCTCGTGAAACCTCAGCCAACTCCGTGAGCTCATGCAACCCTTGATGAAAAATAGTCTCAAACAGCGGGGAGCGTCCAAACACCCAAGTTGGATTAGCATCTCTCCCGAGTGAGGAGTAATGGGAAACCAGTTAATTATAACCGCGCAGATGAAACTCATGAGCGACAACACTGGCCCGCCGGGCACTGGTTGGTCCGAGGGGCGTGACGGGCAAAACGCAGCATCCTGTGGCCTGAAGATGCTCTATAATTAACCCCGAGGGTGAAGACAGGGTGGTGTCCTAAAGATCCTGGCACCCCTACGTCCAACCCCCCCCCCCCAAAAAAATACTGTTCACTACAGTCATCAAACCTTTACTTCCCAGTGCCCCAATTTCGAATTCTTTCCATTTATGACATAAATATCGCTTTTTTGTTTCTTTTTGAGCGAGCTTCAGGTCTACCGCCACGCCGAACGTCGTGCCATCATCATCGTGCCCATTTCAGCTGCAGACGAAGCATCCAAAGTCAGGTCAACTTTACCTGCAGCGCAGCAAACATCATCATTTCCTCCTCCGTGCACTCGATTTCCTCCAGCAGGATGGCCCACTTGGACTGCTCGTAGAGCTGGTTCACCCTTATGGCGTCGTACTGGGGACCCAGAGGTTGTTTAGTCGTTAATATTTGCACACCAAAGCAGGCTGTCGAGCATGACAGTCAAAAAGGCAGTGGAAACAATTCGGTCAAAAGCCCCTGATGTCACACTTTGTTTTCCATCTCAAATTGTATTTTTCTTCACCAACATTGATTCCAAAAGATGGACTGCCACCAAGGATTATGTCACACAAGACTGTCACTTTAACAAGCATTCAAGGACAAACTTAATGAGTCATGTTAAGCGTTTTTTGTTTTTACAACTGAATATTAACAGGGCTGAACTTATTTTGATCTACGATGGTTTAAAATAAAATATCACTTGAGCACCATGGAACTTTCCGTAAAACTTACCACAGCATTGGAAAGCCTTCGGTATACGGTAAATTACAAACAAAATTATCATGAAGATGCTTATAAAAATAACAGGAAAAAAATGGTGACACTAACCCAAGATCCTAACATGGACGTTTGCATGACAGTTCCAGACCTCGGCAATATGATAAATCACGTTAATATCATTTGAATATATCGAAATGCCCGACAGTTGCTCGTGTTAACGGCGTTGTGGCTTATCGCTAGCATCCCGTTTCCTTCCACACCATTTACGTGTCCGTTAGAGGTTTTCAAAGGGTGATTAGTTTTTAAATGGAGTTTTATTATACACCGATGAACTCTCCTTTGTACTTTTTATGACATTTTTGGAATGTGAAACTGCATGTTCAATTGTTTGTTTCATGAAAACACTTTGACAGTGGACGTTAATATTTACAGTATTCACAATGAGAATTAATTTGATTGATTTATTTTAAATGTGACCGAGTCAGTTTGACCAACATCCTGCAACAGATTGTGCTGTCTTCAGAGTTTCTACTGTCATGCAAATGCTTGAACGCAGTTCAACCTGATCGCAATATTCCGAACAAACTGTGTTGACTGTTTTTTATGGATAATTACCTTCGGGTTGAGGTCAAAGAAACTGTGGTATTTAAACCTGAGCAGCAACACCTCGTTCTCCTTGACGTCCTGTTCCATCAGAGACCTGGAGGAGTCCAACCAACTGGACATACAGAGTGGCATTTGTCGGAAAAAAACCCCCCCAGCAAAATCTCGTGCACCAAACAAATCGGTTGGGTCCCTCACCCCTGGTTGATCTTGGCCTTGTCCAGTAGAGACTGCGGCTTGTAGAGCTTGACTAGGATGTCCGGGGAGGCGATGGGTTGGCTGACGGCGAGGATGCCGGGGTTGCCCTCCGACAGGGGGCTGTCGCCAAACCAGGCTGACGTGGGGGACAGCGGGCTGCCGTCTCGTGAGTCATAAGTGGGCGTCATGGTTTTGCTGTACAAGCCCGGGCTGGAGTAGATGCTTCCTGAAAGTCATCCGTTCAGGGGCTCACGTTAGAAACTTGGCCAACCAAACCAACTAGCGGTGGAGCACATAAGTCAATAAAATTGTTCAACTGGTGACTCAAACATGAGCTATACTCACTGTGGGATAGACTGAGGGGAAAAAAAAGTGCTGGCCAACAAACACTCCTTATGACATCATATGACATTTACCATGAAGAAATGTCAACATATTGGTTGATGAATAAGCAAAGTGCAGTGAATGAAAATTATTTTTGGGCTTTCTTTGCCAAAATGTTCACCACCTTTGAGGTATATGCTATGTTCCACAAGATGACTACATATTGGTCAACACAATTAGATTTATGACACTATTTATTGCCTTTCAGTGTGCATCCATACAGGTCCACCGCACATCATGAATGGTTATCGTTTAACGTAACCGTATGGCTCATCCAATATCATTGAAATCCTGTGACATATATAGACTATCCAGATAGTTGTAGTCACTCCTACCTCAATGTTTGTTTGTCTTTTTAATATAGTTTGTGGCAGTTTTCACTGCACTGGTAGCCATTTTGAAAATAAAATGGTCCTTTAAAGTTTTTGATGACAAGCACTTTTTTCCCCCCGCAAATTATTATCATGGACATTGATAGTCATACCAAATTCCATGCTTGCATCATCGCCTGAATGATTGCGCCCCAAAACATGTTTAGGTGCTCCACGATACAGTTAAGTGCACGTTGACAAATGCGAAATGTGAGCACTCTCACACTTATTAGCAGCCCAGCCATGTACCAGCTCCACGTTTTGCACATGAAATGGCTTCAACAATGGTGTCCTGGTGGGATTGAAGTGGATTAGCATGCACACGATGCACGAGATGATCAGGGTTTACCCATTTTAAGGGGGTACACACAAAAGATTGAGACCTCCCCCAACACACACACGCACACACCAGCGCAAAAATAAGCTAAGACAACTATTGGCTTATGTGGGATCGCCATTGCATCTTCTCTCGGTAAGACTCAGAGGATATATTTTAAATAACGTCCGTTTTGGAAAGGCGGATTCAGGCATTTGCCGGCTTTCGTCTGTAAGAGGGAAATCATGCTGGAAAATTGCCAGATTACCTTTATGTGTGGACCCCCTTTGTGAGTAGAGTAGGGCAGGAGTGCACTCCACACAGAACACGACATCGCACAACTCGGCACAGGGAGAAAGCGGAAAGCTTTCCGTGTATGTGAGCTCAAGTGCCGCAATATTGAAGAATTAAGTATGTGAATCGGATCCTATTGTTGCCATCAAACTTTGTTTCCCCTCCTTTGCTGCCCCCCCCCCCTTCTGTCCCGTCAACAAACAACACTGTACTGAATCCCTTCTGCAATCAGGAAGTGGGCTTGCTTTGGGTATGAAACGGAGGTCATGAGAACATGGTGCAAGCTTGAGGGGGTGGGTTGGGGGGGGGGGTGCACATCCTCAGCAGAGAAGAGTGTTATTCAGGCACTGCTTGGTGGATTTTCTTTAATGCCCGAGTTCAGCGGGTCAGGAAGAGAGCTACCAGTCACTCCCATCAGCGTCTCGAGAGAAATCCCAAAATGTACAAGGGGGGGGAAAGCCGGTTCAAAAACACAACTCCTCCATCCTGTTTACAAACTCGATGATACGCGAGTCAAAGTCGTTTCGAATGCTTACATGCATCAACTCCCGAAGACTCCCACACAGGGGATTTGTAGATAGACCACCAAAGGCTGTTGAGACTGAGATGTAAACTTTCTCACTCCTTAAAATGGTGGAATTTCCTCTAAAAACGGATTTTACAGTGAAGAGCTCACACAGCAAGCTACTAGATTCAAAAGTGAGGCATAAACTGTACGATTTGGCCTGAATTTTATATGCCAAGTCTTGGAAAACTGGAGGAATTTGGTCAGTGGTCAGGCAGACTTTTGAGAAATTGGCAAATCTGAGACACTTGAGTGGCATTCATTCCATCTTTCCATGCCAAATCATTTATTTGAATTAAGCAGATTTAGATTGCTGTACTTGTCGACAGTAATGGCACAAACAGCAAATCTGAAATTTTCGGGCAATCGGAGCAGTGGGAGCTCCGGCCCACAGAATTTTAAATTGTTTCAAAGATTGGTGCATATTTTGGTAAATTGACCTATTGACCAATAATTTGACCTTGAAATTGGCCTTGTGGATCACATGACCTGAACAATTTTTTTTCACCATGAAATGTAATCTCGCACATGTTCTCTCCAACATACAAAAGTTTCAGAGATTCAATTTTATTAATTTTTTTGTGAAGCAGCAATAAGGAGTCAACACATACGTACCTCAAGTATTCATTGACTATTCATTGCAGACCTGAGTTGATGGATACATTGCCTCATTTCTGCCAAACCAAAAATTTTACCTTTTGCAAGTCTTGTTTATGCAATTAGCATTTCGAAGACGGACGGTGAAAATGTCTTCTTTTTCTTGATTTGAATGGACAGTTGGCAATGTATTTGAAATGCGTGCCAACAACACCTAAAGGACTTTTGTTCAATCAGTGCTTTATGAATATTTGCACCAATGACCGCCTATGCCCAGTTTTAGGGAGGCCAAAGCTCCCATAACGTTGCCCTCCGGGTCAGCTGACTTTCGCTCAGAAAAATCAGACGACCAGGACGACTGCGAGCCCTGCGAAGGTTATGGATGTCATGTGATCACCACACGGCAGCCGTGGTAGGGGCGGGGGATGAAGGAGAAGGAAGGCGTCGGTGAGGAAGCAGTGCTGCAGAAACAGCAGAGGACAGAGGGGGAAAGCTTACCTTTGACGGGTCCGATGTATATTATCTCAGAGGCTAGAATGAGGACAGAAAGGCAGGGAAAAGAGAGGACAGCGGAGGAAATGTCACTGGGAATATTAAGGAGGGAAGGAAACAGAAGCGAAAGGAAAAAAAAAAGGTATGAGGAGATAATGGTCATTTTCAGAGGGGAGAGCGATAATGGCAAGTTAGCCTCTTGGTTGAGGCATGGAAGGTCCGCCCAATCCGAGACACTCATTCAAGTGTCAAAACAGGCGAGGCGTTGTTGTGACACTCCCAAGTGTCCCAACATGCTGACCCATGTTCAACACAATGGACTGGCATGCCAGCCTTGGCCGGGGAGACACTAGCTCAAGTTTTAAAATGGACTCATTCTATGTTCTTTAAAGTTCCTGGCACTAGACATCTTCTAATTTCAAAGATAGAGGGTGAAGTCGTCAGTCTCCAAGTGGAAATAATTGGTCAAATCGCCTCAGGGCTATCCACAGACTGTTATTTGGGGCAGGTCGCTCTTATTTATGTTTCAACATCATTTTCAAATGTGGGTATGAAACCGAAATTCTCTTTAAAATAAAGTTAATAATAGGTGGGGAGAAACTAACCTCTGGACATGACTGATTATTTTCAGCAAAATGGGGCACCACCGCTTCGCAGCGACCAACGGAGGCACTGTTGATTCAATCAAAATGTGTTTGCCATCTCAAGAGGAAAGCAGTCAGCTAAGGGAAGTTGAGTTACATCCACGCTCTGCTATTTCTCCCGTGCCGTCGAGAATCTGACTTAACATAAATAAATAAATAAACAGTGGCGCGTGCCGAGCACGGTCATAAATTTCCATTGAAAATTTCAGAGGATTATTGTCAAAAAACAAAAAACAAAAAAGGACGTTTCGCTTCTCTCACAGAAGCTTCGTCAGCGGTAGACAACCCTGAAGTCTCCGTGAAGACTCCGGGAAGTTGCTCTGCGCTAAAAGGCTGAGCGTGGCCTGTTTGAGGACTGGGTGGGGATGGTTAGTCACGCCCCTATGGTGAAGAGGCCCATTGGTTTCTAAACTCCCTATCATTGGGTCTTGATTAGGCCTATTGTTTGGGCTAAGGCTGAATAGCTACTTTCAGTTAGCCTGATCAGCATGTCTATGTCCCTTACTGGTCAACAAGTTATTGTAAATAGGAGACAGGTTAAATCTGATACCTCCTTCACGGTTCAGAGAGGGTGAAAATTTTTTAACGACTGAGAGCCTCCACAAGCAACAGAGGATTATTGTGGAAATGATCTTTCAAGCCAGTTGCATTTGAGCAATATTCACGCATAACTCCTCGTGGGGCAGTGCTGACATTGTTCAAAAGACGCTGGCATGAAAACAGAGGTTCAAAATGGTTTGCCGTTGGAAAACATTTGAAAGCAAAAATGAATCGAGGGTTCTTTTTTTTTTTTTTTTTTATCCTAATGAATGACAGATGAAGGAATTGAAGGAAAAATGTCCATCCCAGCTGTGCGCAATACTATGCTCAGTACATTAAGTGTGCAACAGGAGTAAGTAACCACGTCGGCTTTGGAAGTGATTGCATCGCTTCCTCCCTCATTGTGATTTCAATCAGGAGACTCGGGCAGGCCCTCACACACGGGACGGAGTAACGCAGAGCAATTTGGCTAGCTATAGCATGTGATCTGATGGGGGGGGCAGAACAGATTGTGCACATTCTTGTCGTTAAGTGAACCCTTGGCACCATCAAACAGGAATAATATATCTGCCCATCGAAAGAAAGACACCCAGGAGGAAATGTAATGACGTGGGTTTTTGGGTGTTGCCGCTGCCCTCCATTATAAAAAAAAATATATATATAATAATAGTGTGTTTTTGGCATGTTAATGGCACGATCATTTTCTGTGTGCTTAGGTTTAACAGTGAAAGTGGTGCTGACCCTTCTCCGGCGCCCACTTGGGTCGTAACTCAGCACTGGCTAGGCTAAAGTGGGTTGGTGGTGGTGGTGGTGTGTAGCACAGTCGGCGGGTTAAAATGGCAGCGTGACCAACTATGTGTGGAATCTCAACCATCCGTCATCCTCCCCGCCAAGGAAGCCAGGGCAGGAGAGGCCACGCAAGGGCTCGTATATTTGGATCGACGCACCTTTGGTGGCTGTCGGACCAAAATTCAAAATGGAGGCCCCCTGGGAACCCATCTGTGCCTGACACGTTTGAGTTGATATCAAACAAAATATCCACAGTGACTGACCTGATCCGGGGGTTAACAACGGACCCTCTAACTCCAGATCATCCTCCTCGGCTTCCTCCAACTTTTTCTTCTTCTTTTTGGGATCACGCGGCTTGCGCAGTAGAGATAACTCCTCCGGGTGACGGATATCTGCGGAGATACGGGATGAACAATCAACAGACGGTTCATTGTTTGAACCTAAAGGGAAAAGTCAGGGTTTAAAAGGCCAACATTAAGAATAATTTTTTTTTTTTTTTAAATGTGTGTGAAAAACGACTATGGAGAGAGCCAGCAAAAGGGACACGGGAGAAGGTAAGAAATTCAGAGACAGCTGCAGCGCATGAGGACTGGAAAAATGGCAAATCCCTTTTCTCAAGGCCCCCACAAATCTTTGCTTGGAGTGTAATCCCCAAGTGAGACAGGCCAGACAACCTCAACCATCCCACCCCCACTTTCAACAACCATTTCTCAAACTCATGCACACACGCAAAAGTGCTATTGGGTTGCTGCCGAACCGTAGAACTTTAAACACATCTTGTTGTGTGTGTGTGTGTGTGTGTGTGTGTGTGTGTGTGTGTGTGTGTGTGTGTGTGTGTGTGTGTGTGCGTGCGTGTGTGTGAGTTCAAGTGTGCACGTGTGCTCGAAGAGCTCACAATTTGATATAATGACTAAAACAGAGCAGTTTCTTTCCACTCTTTACCCCCTTCTATGTTTCTTCAGAGGCCACGGAAGCATCAGCGCGCATAGGCAGACATGTCACAAGATGGTAGGCTTGGAGCGGGGGAAGCGGCAAGATGGTTCTAAACGTGTCAGCAGGGCCAGAGAGCTGATGTCAAGTCATGCAAGTATTAAAATAAGTTTACCACTCGACAATAAAACTGCTCCCCACTTTGAAGATGCCCAACAGACAGACAATGTCCTTCTGTGATCAAATCCACCATGATAACCACCCGCCATGATGCTTTTGGCATTTCCACCAAACAGTCAACGTCACCCGATGGTTTGAAATGCACATTTCAAAAGGTGTCATTTTCAGTGAAACATTTGGAGGTTCCGCTCTTGGTTTCGTGGAAGCGGGATAACGGCTGGCGGCGGTGTGATTGAAGAGTCTGTTTAGGGAAGCGTGAGCAGAGGGAGAACATGGTAGCAAGAAAGCTCCTTGTTTGCTTTGTGTAACTAAAGCAAAAGCATTCCAAAGTATTAAAAACTACCAGATGGGAGTTCGCTCACTCTCGCTCGCTCGCTCTCCCTCTCTCCTCCTCTGGCTTCACTGTAGCGTTCAAGCACAATCCCTGTGCCCTTATACAGCCATGTGAGGTGCAGGCGTGCTGCAGAGCTTCAGACCCACTGAGCAAGTCTGTGTGTGTGTGTGTGTGTGTTTTGAGAGACACGTGGCATTTTAACTTACGACTGAGAGATGATGGGGGGTGAAGTAATTGCAATACCCTTTTTGGAATTTGCAACAAACCAAATAATGAAGACCAAGTATAGTACATAATACAAACATTTTGAGGAGGGAAAAATAACAGCTCAAAATGCATACAAAATCCTGGATCTTTCCATATTATTGCTCATGACTTCAGCTCAGTGGGCTTTTAAAACATCTTTCTTTGTCTTTTTTTGTGATGCCACTGACGGGTAGAACTTGCTTAAAATAAAAAGTAATAAAAGCTTAACTTGTGAGACAGAACATTCTATTTGATATTTTCAAGGTTTTTTCTTTTTTATCAACAGCAGTCAACTTATTTTTACACTTGCAATACACTTTAGAAGGTTAAAATGACACCTTAAAAATGTGGATGGTTATTAACTTTGACGTTCAGTTGTACAACTAATCTCGTTACCAACATTTTATGAATGGCTGTTGTGTTTCTTCCTCAAAAGCAAATCTGACACAAAGTCTCCATTTGCTGCAACTTCACTAACTTTGGTGAGGTGGGGGGGAACAAAACCGCCCCGAGGATTTTTGTTTCTGGGAATATTCAGACAAACAAAAAACACCACCAGAAGCAGAATTTACCTGGCAGAGAAACAATAGAGACGCACGTGACTCACTGCTCCCCGCTAGTATTTTTTCTAATTTATTGCTGATGGACCCAGTCAGCGTATGTTGAATTATAGGTTCATAATATTTTACTAGCTGGCGGGAAAAACTTTACCGACACATGCCACATACTTGCGGCCTAGAGTGTTGACGCTTACACACGCACACACACACACAAAAAAAAAAGGATCCATTAGCGGAATTGACACCTCCAGAAGAAGAGTCAATCTTCCATCCTGCAGACTTGTGGTGGTGAGCAGGCTTACAGCCAGAGCTGAGGGCTTGACTTAGTTCCAGTCATGAAAAAAAATAACCTAAAAAGCTGTGCTGGAGACGTGCGCTCCCTGGAACACATGATTCACTGCTTGACTACGGCCAATCACGAACCATCATATTCTAAATTTACGGAGCGAAAACGCAATCGCAGCCCCCCCGCACCCCAAAAAGACCCTAAATGGACTAAAACGAGGGGCGATTGTGTCTGCTGATATTTCCCTCACGCACCTTCGATGATGCAAAGAGAGTGACTCACGAAGCTTCCTGGCTTGGAGGATCAATAACACTGGAATCAATGAAGATGAGACTAATAAACTGCTGGATGGAGAAATTCCAGTCGGTGTCTGTGAAGGGTAAACTCTTGATTCCGCTCAGTAGCGATCATAATCGTATATCACAATTCAACTGCTGACATTATAGCGACAAGTGTAAGCCAAGAGATTGTTTTATGAACCGACCTTTATTAATCGCCTAGTTTTGAAATCAGTGCAACTCAAAAAAAGTTCTGGCACAGATTGTGAGGTTCCACACTTGAAGAGCTTTGCTATTTTCTACAGTGCGTGCCTGTCTTTGCACAAATACTAGCTAAAGTCGTTCAGATGCCGCTAAAGTGGTGCAACCTGATTCTTGTTTACATTAAGTGGTGGTACTTAGCTGGGTAATAGAATGATTTTATTTTTTTTTTTTGCTGCACCTTTGGACTTGCAGCTCCGGTCATGCGTTAGTCACTTGTGAAGACTCGAGCATGAGGAGGTAAACAATGGCGCTCTGTGTCGGGGTTTATAACACGGGAAAAGGTGACTTGAAGTCAACTCTGGGATGTCTAGACAAGATGAGCCCATGTCTGACTGCGCAAATGGGCGAGGAGGCGATTCTAATTAGTGGCAGATGGGTGCTTTTGGTGGAAAACAAAACAACGTAGTGGAACTGCATCATAAAACGTTGCAGCCCACGCGTTTTAACTGGCACGGTTGCATTAAAGTCGCAAGAGTTTGGAGTGGAACGGCCACACATATTGTCATCGTCAATTCCTTAACTCATTCACACCCAAAGACGTTTTTAAACGTCTTTTCAGACTTGGTCTAGAATTGGGTGATACTGAATGAGTTTTAAAAAGGCTGCAAAAGTCCCTGTGCGTGATCGTCTCATGACTTGACGTCCAAGTGCCGAATGGAAAAAAGGTCAAGATGGGGGCGGAACTGTGATGATTTTTATAGTACGTATTAAAAGCGAAACATTCTCATCAAAGCCCGATATCTGTGTCGGACTGCCCAGGAACATGGGAGAAGTTGTTACGATGGGAGTGTTCTTTGGACTTCCGACACTACTTGTGAATGGGAGTCTACGTATAAAGGAGTTTTGAGTAGTGATAACGAAGCTAGAAGTGGAAATTGCAGTTTGTTTGCATCATAGGAAGAGATTCGTGCCAATTTTGAAGTCAATAGAAAACGTCAAGGATTAATCTCAACAAGAACAAGTTGACAAGCTCCTTCTAATAAAAAATTATTAGGAATGAGGACGAGCGCATGACTTTCTGCCAGAATGTTGAATATTTTTGACATCCACTCTTACTAAGGGCACATTCGTCTCTGCGTTTTGCAACCAAACTATCAAGTACCGCCTCGGTATGCACCAAGATTGCCAAAGACAAGTTGTGCTAAATTTTTGAGCTGCAAAAATAGATATATTACAAACGCATTCCGCACCGGGCCAGCTAGAAGCCTGTTTCGCTACCTTCCAAAACAATGTCCCTGTGTCGCTACACTCCATAAAAATGTGTCATTTGCTCTTTGGCTATCATAGCGTCGAGGAGCTTTTTGATTTCATGAATAAAATAGTTCATTCTTGAAAATTTCAGACAGGGCCGGTAAAAAACAGGAACACCGTCACATGATCCTGCCAGCTTGCTGAACACTATTCATTAAAAAGGACGCAACAGGTGTGCTCGGACACTCCGTGATGGACAGATTCAAAGGGGGCACTGGTGGCCGAGTAAAAGTGGGCAGTCAGAGGTGAAAGGTGGCTAACCTGACTGTTGGCTCTGTCATAGGATAGTGCAGAACTGGGGATGGCGGTCCCTTTTAAACAACTTCTTGCAGAAGAAGCACAAGGAGAAAATCTGTGAAAGGGGCCTCGTGACTTAAAGCCAAGAAAAATGTGCAATTTGTGGAGAGTCTCTGTAAAATGGGCGATCAAAGTGAAGTACAAAGTCGTACGTGAAGGGCCAGAGAAATCAACTCTGAACTCGTCAGGAATTTCAGCTCCTTTAACACCGTCAGGTGTCCTGTGTCGCTGTCACAACTTCATTTTAGCCAAGGCTCTCGTCCCCGGCCGCATCTCCATCAGGTTGCATTTTTCGCTGAGGCAACACGGGCCAGATCCGTCCGTCCTCGCGGTTGCAGCATCTTACAGTGCAAGCGTTTTATTACAGTGCAAAAAGAAAAAACAAGTGTGAAAAGTACAAATAAAGGAGAAATGCACTCGAGCCGTTGTCCAAATATAGTCAAGCTTGTACCGGGGGTGCTGCCATCCTCGCGTGCTACTCTGCAGCCAGCACAAAGAAATCCAAGTGCAGTAGGAATAGGCCTAAAAGGTTTTCAGTAGTACCACGATAAGGGTGTGAAGTGTCACACCTGACATTGACTTCTCTTGTCCTGCTGTGTCGACAGCAGCATGTTTGTCAACGAGAACCTACCCAGACATCCAACCACGTGACATCATCCACGCTCTCATCTCCCCTGTCTTTGGGAATCATCCTAGTGAGCGGGCGTTTGATATTGCATGATTTCCACTCGCTGCGTTCCGAGCCAAAAATGATAATGTCTGTTTACCAAATAGAAGACAAGACAAAATGGAGCCCGGCTTCCAAGAACATGAGTCGAGAGAAAACAGTGTGCTACCGGTTGGCAGAGCTGACTGAGCATGTTGGGTAAACATGAGTGGGGAGGAATTGGCGGAACAACGCGTGAGATTCCGTAATATTGAGGCAGGGGGGATAAATGATATCGCTCCACTTACTGAAGGTCTTGCAGATGTCAGAGACGGCTTTGAAGACGCGGTCGGAGAAGTTGACTTTGACCTTCATGTGCTTCATGTTGGGCAGCTGTAGGCGCAGGAGCTTGTGCTGCGGCGTGAAGAGCAGCCGGGCGTCGGCCTGGATGCCGTACTTGTCCAGCGTCCAGTGGGTCTTCAACAGCCACGTCTTCTTCTTCTCCCACCACAGCGCGTGGTCCGACCAGTCCTTCTTCACGTCTGTTGGCGGGAGTGCAACGTTAGCATGAAAACGTACAAAACAACTGGAGGAGCCGTGAAGGCTTGTCACCTCTGCCGACCTTGCATCCTATTTTGAAACGTTTTACTGGATGCTAATGCAATGAAACCTGATTTTTATATGGTTCAAGTTCAGCTCTTTAAACGTATGTAGAATTTCATTTTTATTTTGTGCCTTTAGACTCCATCGTGGCCATTTTTAGTCCATTCAAATCCTCTGGCTACAATGTGGCTAAAATAGGTTTCACAATTATAGTTTAATTTTTTTTCATACCAAGTTCTATCATTTGTCAATTTTTGCACGAGACACCAAATATGTCGTTTTCATAGTTTCCAGAAGAGCCCTTTAATCACTAAATGCATCGCAATGAGCAAATGAATGATGCAATTATAATTTGATGAAGTGGGGCTACCGTCTGCTGACCACGGAGAAGAATGACATTTTAATTTCTGTGAATTCCAAAAAAAATATGGAATGGACCGGCATCACACAATGGATTATGTTAAACTTTGGAGGTTCCAATGTCATTCCTTTCATGCGGTTGAATGCATACATCAATGACACTGCTGGCATTGGTCCAAAGTGTCAACCAAATGTCCCTTCTGGGTAGAAGATCATATGGGGGAGGGGGGCGGGGGTATTCCAAGGAGTTATTTGTTCCGTCAAAGTGTGACGGAGGAGACCAACGACTGTGTGAAAGCTAGCGCTTGCATAACCCGGAGGGGATATCAGCGTCATACCTTGCGCTTTGTTGCAAAGTCACGCTGTGATCACCGGAAAGCGGGGACAACCAACCCAAAAGCCAGCGTTGCTTTCAGGCTGCTGCCTCACGGCCACTTGACATGATGACAAGGTTGCCCTGCTCTTCATTGTGTACCATGTGTGGAGAGTGATGACTTTGGGGATTTGGAGGAAATTCAAAGCAGCTGTTTTTGGCTGCTCAAGGTTCCGTTTCCAACGTCAACTCGACTCTCCGCTATTGCACTGAGAACTTATTTAACTCCTTGAAAAACACAAATTCTTGAAAGGATAGCTTGATAATTATAATTTCAGATTTCCTCAGCATCATTCAGTAAGTGGTGCCTTATTGCCTACGCCCACGTACTCTTTAGACACTGTCAGCCCATACAGAGTCTCCCCGCGGGTCTTTCCCTTTAGGCTCGCTGAGTCACCGTTCGGATGCAGACGTCCGTTTATTATATCATCCTTTTATCAGTTTAGCTGACATACTATATTGAGGCAGCGCATGTGTCTTTAAGGCTCTGAACGGAGATGTGTCGTTAAAGCAAAAAATAATGCACCAAACCGAAAGGGGGGCGGCGGGGTGAAGCAAAAAGACCATTTAAGGCAACGAAATGGTACCAGATGACAAATGTAATCCTAACGATTGCAATCGTGAATGTTTTGTATGTCATCGGTGCTCAAATAAATGACTTAATTGGTCAGATCACGGTCTCTCCACAGAACTGAGTAGCATTCAAGGCTCAACACATGAGCCAAATGTGACACCAAATGGTCACATCGGCATGACTGCAGCATGAGGACAAAGTGGAAAGCTCTCATTGACTGTGTGTGTTGTTTTCATAAATAGCAATGACTGACTCATTGCTTCTGTCCCCTTCGAAAAAGGAAAATATTACGCTGATCGTGAAAGTGACTGAATGCCATGGAAACCTAAACCCTTGAAAGGGGCGTCCGTATGAACTGTTGACGCCCTCCTGCCGATGCCATCTAAAAAGGGCTGAATGAAATGGATTAAGGGGGGTAAAGCAACAGATTGGCTGTTTAGAATCAGGAAACAAGACCGCTGTGATGCCAGGCGGAGCGAACCGGGTCAAGGAAGAGATTACAAAGGTGATTAGGACGGCGAAGAAAATGCAACCGGCGACTGGCCACAAGCCTCTTGATGCAGATTGTCATGATGCTGGGGCCCAACCTGGGGAGTGATGCGAGGGGGCTGTTGTTTGCGAAGCAGTTGCTTCCACACTGTTTACGCTGCAAACACTTGGTCGCAGTGTGAAAACATTCCAAAGCTTTCTTTGAGAGGGGACGTTGTGTGCATTACTGGCGGCATGGGGTCTGGGTGTCATCACCGCTTCCTGATGCCTCAGCTGTGAACCTTTGCTTTGTTGCTGCCATAATCTGCTTTCACAGATCTCCCGCAAAATTTGGGTATCCAAGCTGCAACAGATCTGCGGAGATGCCGGTTATGACAGCAGGAGGAGGACGGGAAGATTTGGTCCAGTTCTCAGAGTAGGTTGGGGCTGGGTGGAACCTGATAGAACCGGTAAAATTGTGACAGAAGATCTCAGAAGACTGGAAGGTTTTCTTCAGTTTCAGGCTAAGTTAACAGTAATCAAAAACCCGTTGAGGGTGACTGAAGAATATTTCACACAGAGACACTGACCAATTGCTGCGTCAGAGCCGCAATAGTAGACCAAAGCAGACAGGAAGTTTTTGTCGAGTGGGCACGGACTGTCGAAGGCCAGAAGGAACGCACAGAGGGAAACTGAAGCCCACTTCACACGCAGACCTTGCACAATTGCTGTTTCAAAGTCCTAACAGTGGCTCTAGTTAGACGGGAGGGCTTCTCCGATGGGCTGGGACTTTCGGGACAAAGAAGGAACACATTGAAGGCAACTAAAGCACCGCCCCCCCCCCCCCCCCCCACACACACACACACACACACAGATGGGTAAAAACGTCCCAGTGGAAAATCCGGCATTGATCCAAATAAAATTTCAGACAAAATCCAGCACACTGGGACATCTTCGTACCACAATTCTATGTTGCTGTTCTGTATTAACGGAATAAAAGATGGAAAATTTGATGGCTTCACAACAGCCTTCTCCATACTTCAGCAGCTAGCAAAAAAAAAAAAAAAAAAAAAAAAAAAAAAGGACGACAAGACGGGGTTGGTAGGGAACTGAAAATAGTCCAATGTATTTTCGAAAGAGTTTTCTCTATAACAAGCATGTAATTTCTGGTGTCTGACAGCAACGTTAGCACTTATCCGTTCACTCTTCACCGCAGACCAAATTCTATAGAGATCCGGAAATCTAAGCCCTCATATATGCAGGCTACCTAAACCACGGGGCTGATGGTAGGGAGCCATGAATGCACATTATGCCCCTTCCACACTGTCGGTAAACAGGAGAGCAGAGAAGAAGTCGACCGAGGAATTTTTCACCATCTGAGGTTGTAGGAGACTGTCTCCTGCGTCTTCCAGCGTCCACCCGGAACCTAAAGGCACAAATCCTCCCCATCTATGAGGCTCACGTTTCCTGCCCTGTTTTGTCAAAAGTTTAACCATTTTCTACCTGCCAGACAACATCCAATCATTTGATTTCGGGATGCGGCAGTGTTCGCGGTATGAAACCGCAAACATTGCAGGCATAGACCGCGTCGCTGGACTATGCTGTGGTAATTCCCTGATGTCTCTGTGTGAAAGAGGGTTCAGTAACCCTCAAGTGTATTTTTATAGCCCTTAATCACAAGCGTCTTAAAGGGCTTCACACACCCGCAGTTGACAAATGTGAGCGACATCCGCTGCTCTGAAGCCCTGAAAAGGGCAGAGAAAAATCACAACATTCTTGTCGTTCCACATTAGCCTTCATACATTTCATGTGATACATTGTCGCCTTCTGCCCATGTCATGTTGAAAGCGCCAGGCGCCGATGCTGACGTCATCTAATTATCTGATTGTGCAATAATTGTGCTCATATCCCGCTGAGAGTGACACCCCCCCCCCCCCCCCCATTTGCAAGGAATGGAGACCAAGCCCTGCTATAGCGTTCTAATAAGCTTATTCCGTACTGTAACTCATTCACTCCCAAAGACGTTTTTAAACGTCTTTTCAGACTGGGTCTAGAATTGGGTGGTACTGAATGAGTTTTAATTGCCTTCAGATGCCACACAATGGCGGCAAAAGAGTAGTTTTGTCTGAAATGAAGATCCTCAACTCACTTCAGCCCAAAGATATCACCAGATGGCGCCAAAGCAATACCGTTATAGCCTGAGCATAAGAACAGCGATACGGTGTGTTTTTCAGCAAATAACTGAGGATCGGTTTTAAAACAAAGCAACTGCGAATTGGAGGACACGGAACGGCGAAGATATGGGCGTTGACCGTAAATATTTTGGTTGGACTATTACAGCTCCAACGTGGCAATGTTGGCAACTGCGGCTCACTCTAGTCGACAAGGATTTTCCTACCGATTCACAATGCTGCGTCGGAGTGAAAGCTTCACTTGGCTCTGGCCACTTTGCAGACACTTGTGTTAAGGAGGTTTCAGTTCAATTCCCCAACAGGACAAGCATGGTGGGGCTTCCGGGATGTGTTCTTTTTGCAACAAGGCGGTAACTTAATCCCCACGCAAGGGAACAGGGAGCGCCAAAGGACCATCCAAGCTAAAAATACATCCTGCCAAACCTGACGTAATGCGGCCCGCCCGGAGGAGAAGCGGGAGGGGGGTGCTTGAGGGGGCTAAGTAATTGGGTGGACCAAACGGGGACCGGCGAGCCCCTCGTTGGAGTGATGGATTTGTGCCTTGAAAGACACGGGCAGGGGAAGCAAAAAGCAAAGTCGCTGTTTTTTATGACCTCTACAGGATGGGAAAGATGAGCCAAAGATTGAATGCGTGTGCCGTGTTCTTATGCGTCCATTAAATGCATTAGACGTGCGTTTGTTTGTACGTGGCCACGCTTTCGCGAGCTAAATTAATCCTTTCATTATGGCAAAGTGATTCGTTTTTATTTGACGCGTTCCAACCGGGACCGCTTCTCTCTGGCTCCCGCAGTCAGCAACGCTGCTTAACACCGATTCAGGGATATCAGATCAGCAGAGGAATACATTGTTCCGAAGGATAATGCGGGAAATGTTGCTCCTTTTCGGCAGTCGCTATAAGGATGTTCAGTAAGCATTGATGCTGATGGAGGCCTTGGGGGGAGGGGACACTGGAGAGATGGATGGAGGAGAAAATGAAAAGGACATGGGAAAAAAAGAATGGAAGCAGATCAATAAGAAGACAGACCAGAACAAGAAATAACCATTTTCATTTTTTTTTCTCCTTCGGGGTTGGGGAGCAGGCTTGTAATTAGATCAAAAACCTCCAACGGGTTAAATGACAAAAGGAAAGCAGAGTCACTTTTCAGTGGTAAGACTTCAAATAATTCATCAGTTATCAAATTTAACAACGTGTCCTGTGACAGCTTCTGGTGTTGTTTGTCAACAAATTAGTTGGCATGTCCTGATCTAACATTTTTTTGTTTGTTTGGGGGTTTTTTTTGCATCCAAGTCCAAGTCACTTGATTTTGAGTACCTGACGATTCAGAGTTCTGATCCAATACCTATGCAGTGGAATTCAACGAAGAAGAAAAAGACCACATACAAATGATTTCAATTATATATATTTTTTCTTTTTTAATAAATCTATGATCATATGAAACATTTTTACACGGCTGTAAAACAGCAGTGATTATAATCAAGCAAAAACTAAAATGATATTCTTGACTCTGGAAATGAAGAAAATGTAAGCATCTGATCGACCCTGAATTCCGATCATGTCGATTGGCTTGGGACAGCCCAACAAATCAGCCAAAGCGGTGTATCTGTGAGTTTTTAGAAATTGCAAGCAAGGCTTCTTATTAGTTCCTATTGCGAAAAAATTGAATTTCTTCAACCTGAGGTGGTCGGTTCAAATGTATTTTGTTTAAATGACAACAAAGGGCTCATTTCTTCCTTCTAAACTGTCTTGCAACAGCAAAATGCAAATATTGTTGATAATAGAAGTCTAGTGTGGTTCAACAGAGAAAAAGAAAATAAAGAAACAGCAGCTGGCAATCAGCTGAGCCCGCATGCAAAACACAAGACTCGTGACATTGACAGATAAGTGTTTGACACATGTTGCCAGTCACAGTGTTTGCACCCTCGCACAAACAAACACGCACAGTGTAATCTTTTACCGTCTGCGATACTGTTCCAAAGGTGCGCCGGTTATGGGGGAAGGGGCCTGGTGGGGCACGATGGCAAAGTTCAGCATTTTCAGATGATGAAACCACGACGAAAAGGGGGAGGTTTGTCCTGCCGCTTTTATAGCGACTCCAGTGTGGCGCCGCGAGACAACAACTTTGTTTCCATACACAACATGGACACATCTGCGGGTTTTGTTTGCCTCAATTCAAACATCTCGTTGGTGGAAAGGCAACGTTGGTGAACTTTTAAAACAGAACGCAAATGGCCCTCCATTTCACAGTCAGGCGAGATACTATCACCGCCAGATCGTCAACATGAATGCAAAAGCCCCGATAAAGACAGACAGGTGATGACAACATCTGCACCTCACAACACAAACACAAGATTAGCGTGGCTGATTGAAGTGATACAAAACACGAGCCCGGGGTGGGGTGGGGTGGGGGATTAAATCAACACATTAGGTTTTTCACAGTAGTATATTTTAAATGTTCTACTTTAAAATGTGGACTAATATCACAAAAAAAAGTGTGTGTGTGTGTATATATATATATATATATATATATGGGGTTTTTTTTCCAAAAACTTGAATGTTTCCTGTTACTCTGAAGATAGTTTTGTTTTTTGTTTTTTTTTTATTTAAGTATGTCTATTTTTTTCTGTCAAAAGTTGAACATGGCATTGGAACGTAATACAACTGTGTCACAATGTTTTCCAATTCCAAAATTCCGCCCGGGGAGGCCTGAAAGAGGGTCCAATATTTCATACAATTGAGTCTCTTATTTTCTACTGTGTTTACTGGTAGCGTATCTTCTGCGATACAATAGGCGACTGTATTTCTGATATCTGCGTTGCATCATAGGGCATGGCACGGGAGAAAGCCAACTTCAAGGTCTGTTGCACAAGCCCTTTGTGGACTCTATCGGGTGGCCACTGCTTCAGGTGGAGGAGACAAAAAAATAAAAAATAAAAAGAAGAAGCTTGGTGGCATCATCTGTCTTTGTGTGAATGTGCACTAAGGCATAATTTGCAGTGCACGCTACTTACTCCGTTTCCTGCCTAACATTACAACACCAAAATAACTCCACACTGCCAAACTTTTCGGCCGTTTCTTGTCAGTGATGTCATCCGTTGAGCTTTGGGTTGTGTGTTCCCTCTTTCATTCTGAGGGAAAACTTTTTTTTTTTTTGGAAGCACTCATCCACAACTGAAGTGCACGGCTGTCGGCGACTGGCAGCTCCTGTGCTGTGTGTCAACCTAACTTGGCATGGTTCTATGCACACAGGTACAGTGGTCGCTCTAAAATATATGATGCTCCTTGAGTCATACAATTGGCAATACGACCAGAAATTTCAGGGCAACGTTCACGCAAAAATCCGGGTTGCAAGTCTGTCGCTCAAGATTTCCAACATGAGCATCGAATCACAGAGATATCATTTCTCAGATATGGTTTTCTTCCAATAGTCAAATCAAGTCAGCTTTAAAACCTGACTTTTGATGTACAAATTCTCCCGAAATGTCGTGGCCATATGCAAGATTCAGTGTCGAGGTTTGTCGATTATTAACGCAACAATGAATGAATTCAATTGTTGGTTTCGAAGAGTTGAAGAGGAAGAGCAGCATGTTTATATTTTCTCAAGAATAGATTTCAGCATGCGGCACAAACCTTACCGGCCGAAAGCCATCTCTCATTCAGGCTTTTTCGCCAGCATAAAATCGAGTCAAAAAGTCAATTGGGCTTGTGAACTTTTGACAGGAACGTACTTTGTACTCTTCGAGTCAATGATCTCAGAAGGTCACGAGTGAACTAGAAGATGTCAGGGTACATTACGACAGTTTAATATTGACTGTCTTGTCACTAACAGCTCCAGGCTCAGGGACGCTATCCAGTCGAAAGTAACCATACACAGGAAAGTTAGAGAACACTAACTTTGGCTGTTTCAAATAGCAAAAGCCATCTCTCATTCAGGCTTTTTCGCCAGCAAAAAATAGAGTCAGAAAGTCAATTAGGCTTGTGAACTTTTGACAGGAACGTACTTTGTACTCTTCGAGTCAATGATCTCAGAAGGTCACGAGTGAACTAGAAGATGTCAGGGTACATTACGACAGTTTAATATTGACTGTCTTGTCACTAACAGCTCCAGGCTCAGGGACGCTATCCAGTCGAAAGTAACCATACACAGGAAAGTTAGAGAACACTAACTTTGGCTGTTTCAAATAGCTGCTCTATCAGTACATGGAACATTTTAGAAGGCGAAGGCAGAATGCAAGCTGGCAGTGCAAGACAAAAAGTACACGAGTACAGCCATGCTAGCGTTGATGCATTAGAGGCCAGATGGCTATTAGTGTAAACCTCAGAGACAGGTAGTTTGTGTCCATTCGCGTCTTCATCCAAACAGAGGTCCGCTCCCGCGCTTTGCATCACCCTGATGCAGCTTGATACATTTAGGGACCTTGAGGAATAATAACATTACCAAGAAAGCTAAGAGGGGACTCAGACAAATTGAGCAAGATATGCAATATGCATGATGGGGCCCCCGGGGACGACCATGAGCTGCATACCCGCCTGTACTCAACCATTAAACTAAGCATGGATGCTATGAAGGTGCAGTGCCCCTACATGAGTTGTTTGAGTTTCAAGCCTTCGTCATTTCTTTGACTTGTGTTGAGAGCAAAAATTTGACGTGTAGAAAGTACGCCACGAAATGGCAACAGCAAACTTCATAACATCCCGCGCCACTGTCTTGAGCGAACTTTGAAGAATCACTTGTTTTCTGCTTACATTTTTTTTTTTTGAGCGGGCATTTTGCCATGTTTGTTATTTATAACCATGAGTGCCAAAAAAGAGTGACAAGGGCGTTAAAATCATTTTATAAACTGCAGACCTAGGTCCATGAAAATATGGACAAGCTTTGTTTTTACGTTTCATTCTAACAGCAGGCCTCCTTATTCGTTTTTACTCTATGACAGTTAAGGATGCCAGTGATATCTCACAAAAGAACGAAAACACATTCGATTGTATTTATTGGAAGTGTAGAGAAAATGAGCACTTCAAAAAAAAAAAAAATTCAGGTTTTAAATCAAACAATGTACACCCTGCAAAAATAAGCAACATTAAATCAGTGTCGTCAAAAAGGTGCCTTGGGGATGGAAAAACAAGACCTTGGGTTTGTCTCCTCATTGTGCAATGACAGTAGAACCTTAACAAAAAGCGCCATATCGGTTTACTGCATTGAGACTCGGTTGTGCGGTGTTGCGACAACAATACCCGAGGTTCTAAAATGTCCTCAAACGATGGATGGATGCCTTGTGTCGCATAAACCACTGAAGGGAAAGCAAGCATTGGAATCCAAGATGATACAATCTCACGATACTTTGCCAATGATAATACTATCACAATAAATAGAAGAACGTAGTCCATAAATCACTCAACCCGCACAACTCATGGAAACCTAAAAGTTGATCTTGCAATATTTGGCCAATAAGACCATGAATACCAAGAAACAGCGAGTGTGCGATATCCATCACGTGCGATACATGACGATATCTACCGTAGGTAACTACAGAAAACTCAACGATACCAATAATAGAGACGACTGCGATTGCGCGATAACCATTACATATTGGAAAAATCTTGTACGACACATGACGATTTCTTTTAGGTAGCTCATAAAAATGGTGTCATGCCACAATATTTTGCAGATGCCATCGATTTGAAGTATCACAATATTTACTGAACCCTCAACATATCAGATGACATTTTGCCAACGATAGCAATAATATCACGAGACGTCATTTGTACGATAGTCACGATACAGTGGAAGAAAACCATACATTGATATAGCTATCAGCGATTGTGGGATAACGGATATATTGGGACAAAAACATCTACCATACCTCACGATAGCACTTGCATTGTAATATCACTCATCGTTTGGCTTTGCGGTGAACACTGACAATCACGTCAGGTAACAGGTTCAATTTGTCAAAGGACCAATACGATATTGTATTGTAAGTGAATATCACAAAATATATCACATTATCAATATTTTGCTGCACATGTTGTCGATTTATTGTATGCTGGAAGTCCATAGTCAGCATATGAGCAGAGAACGGCACAATCACTGCCCTGCAGCATCTTGCAAGTGAGACAGGAAAGCGCTGGCCTGGGCAGGACCGCTATTTAGGCTAACTACTTCCTGTCAGGGAGATTAGGGAGCAGGATGATCCCCGGGCTTCTTTGCAATTCATAAAAGCCAGATCCTTGCTAGCACCGACGATGTGACTCTACACTTTGAGAATGATGTCATGGTTGAGTCAAGTGATCAAGGTTATATTTTGCCAAGAGGCGTTCCAAGCTAAAGGACTAGCGTTAAAACCTAAAAACAAAACCGAAATGTGACAGAAGAGCGGGAATCGGTCAAGCTGCAGAGGGTGAAAATAAGGTGCGTATAAAAGCCCAGAGGAAGTTTGACATCCTGTGGTGTATCACATCTGTTTCCTCACAAAACTTGCCCTCCAATTGTTGGAAAGGCAAAATGAAAAATTGACAAAGTTCCGAGCAGGACACCAAATTTAGAAGAAGTGGCCTCCTTCTGAGCGAGTCCACAAGAAGATTAAGAGATGTGTGGATGAGCAAAATAAACAAGCACCCAACCTGGCTAGCTATGTTGCCTTTTTGGGCAGTCCGGACGCGATTCCGAAGCCTCTTGCCGTTTTTAGGTGGCTGACACTTTGCTGCGCACGTGGAATTCTTTTCATATTTGTGTTGGAGGGGAAAAAAGAAAAAAAAAACAGATGAGAAGATTGATGACTAATGTAAATGTTTAAAAGCACCCAAGATGTGTGAGTAATGTTCTCCGTGGTTGAACGGTCGGCTGATTTTCAAGGCTCCCCCTGCACGGGAAAAAAAAAACTACATAAACGATCAGTCACAGAAGATTTTGTGTTTGCTCAACTTCTATTTATGGAACAGCTGAGCAGCCAGAACGCAGCCTAGGTATCACCTCAGAATGGATTCTAACGCACGATGAATTTTTCTGTTTTTAAATGTTTTTTTTATTATTGCCATGGTTGGTCAAGGCGCTCTCGTGCGAGCCATTCAAAGGTAGCTATCCAAAGAAACAAAAGACTGAACGTCTGATTATGTAACGACATTCTAATGATTAAAAATGGAAAAGCACATTTTTGACACTGATCTAGTGATCCTGGAGGATGTCAGTTCAATAGTCGGTGCTGCCGCCGTGTTCCGCTTTGTTATGGACAGCTTGGCAAGAGCCAGGAACACATAATGCCCATGCAGAGGCGACCTTTTACACAGGAAAAATACCTTCCACCCATTTTTTAAAAAATAAGCGTTAACGTAGTTGTAATCAGTCAAAACAACATTTTTTTTCAAGCATGATCAGAGTAGGAATATTTTCACCGTCACGGTGCAACAACAACAACAAACACGTCACCTCTAAATTTTTGTTTCATTTTTTTTTTCTTTGTTTTAGATTCCCCGTCAAAAAAATCTGGAGTTGGACTGCAACAAAAATCGAGTATATTCAAGTGCATTTTTTTTTAAATAAAAAAAAAAAATCCTTGAAAATGTGGAGATGCATGCTTTTTGGTGTTAAGAAAAAGCAAATACTGTACTGTACGTCTTTCATTTGCGGGGGACAGGAAATAAAGGAAAATTTGGTGGGGGTTTTTTGCTTCTCAGATAAAAGTAAAAAAAAAAAAAAAATGGTATACTTGGATACTTTTTTTGTTGTTCATTAAAATGCATAAATCCCAAAATTTTAATCTGCCCCCCCCCAAAAAAATGTCTATGTTTTACATTAAAAAAAATAATAAAAAGAGAACATGTGGAGACACATTCTTACAAAACCTGTTTTGGATTAACTGACAACACAAAATATGAAGATTCATGCTTTTGTTGAACAGTGACAATGGCGTCTATGATCACAAAAAGCTCCGTGTATGAATGGGCGAGTCTGAAATCCTGAACAGGGTCACCTGGGGCAGGGGTCTCAGTTTCAGTTAGAATGTCCCAAATACGTAATTCAAAGATTTCAACTATTTGTCCATCCATACCAAATGTTATATAGTCAGGGTTGGAAAAAGTAGTGATCGGGGGGGTTCTATAGAGGGAGGGAGTGGAGAATATAGCAGTGACGGCAGCAGCATACGAAACAGCATGCCAGACCCTGGAAGTCATTTCCTGCTGCATCCAAGACTTTTATGGAATTCTAGTAGTAGTGTGGCTGACGAGGTCCCTCTCTCTGACCCCGCCCCATTGTTACTTCGTGCGTCACCCCTCTCGCCTGCCAGCCCCCCACTCGACCCGATCTTACACTCAGCTGCAATACTGTTTATACTGTAGACAGCTGAAACAAGCAAGACAGTTTCACATTTGAACAGAGTATCAAACGAAACAGTGAATGTTGTAGGGAAGGAACCCCAATGTATCCCACCGGGTATCCATTCACAAATAGCAATTTGTTTGCCTCTCCTGGGTCTTGGTGAGAATGCTTATTCTTGATCCTAAAAAAAACTGCTTGGGCATCATCTTCCCTGTGATGAAAATCTCAAACTTTCAAAAATGTTTTTGTTCTAAAAACTTAAAGGCCGCTGTTTACGTTCAATAATTTCAACAAAATACAGCCTCCTTTTTTGCTCATCTGAAAGATTTGCTTGTTTTTCAATATGGAGAAAAACAAGTGTCACTTGTATTCAACTTTTTGGGCTGGGGGACATTTTTAGGCGAGTCTAAAGAGAGATCTCATTCACAGTGGACAAAAGTTTTGAAATGATTTATCTTGTCCTCACTTTTTTGTCTATACCACAAAACCCTGGCATTTGAACAGGGGTGTATAGACTTTTTTTACATACTCACTTTGTTTATAGTGTGTTTTTGCCAGCCAACTGCGCTCGATAGGAGCCAATAACCCTGGTCTTGATACATGAACCTCGTCCTTTGGTGAAAGCACCAGGAAATTTTATAAAATCTCCCGCCCGCAAATGTTTGTGCAATATTTGTGTTGTCTTTTACAGGCATGGGCAGCACTTTATCAGAAAACAAGGGAACTGACAGAAGGGCGAAAGCATTACGAGAGGCTGGCTTTAAATAAGGGTTACCGTGGGGGGTGGTGGAAGTACAGCTGTGATCAATAGTTGAGTGCCTTTCTGGCATTTGTCTATTTAATCCATTATCGAAGGCCATCTGAGCCTGCAATAGTGCGCCCCGGACGACCGGAGAGATAGAGTTGACTGACTGAAGCAGGCGAGTAGGCGAGCAAGCGTCTGGCCAATCACGTGGGCGTGCTCACGTGCACTAACACGTGCACGGCTACCGGCGAGAAACGCATTTTATAAGGACAGCTGCATTTGTCAACACATTGCCGGGTGGATGTGCTGAACATGTACGACATGTGGATGTGAATGTTCACAACATGGACGGAGCATCAGGCGTATTCGGTTTAAAAATGAACGTACACAATGAATGAAGTTTGCCTTCTTCGGAGAGGAAGGCCACTTTTATTCCAGAGGAGATTATGGGGACTGAGTAAAAGGAGTGACTGTGGGGTACAAAACTACAACGATGGAGCAGACAGTGGGTCACCTGTATTTCTCTTCAATTATAAAGAGACTCCAAGAGGAGATTATGGGCACTGAGAAAAGAGAGTGCTGCACCAAAGTGGAGACTGTGGAAATCCAGAACAAAAATGAGGAAAACACAGTTAGGATGAATTTAGTTCTCACCATAAGGACACTAGTTCTATGCAAAAGGAGATTAAGGGCACAGACAAAAAGAGAAAAATTCACCAACATGGAGGTTGTGGCGAATAATACAACAACAACAGAGCAGAACAAAGTTTGACAAGATTGCATTTCATAATGCATTGCCCATTTTATCTGAGAGGAGATTGCGGGCAGTGGGAAAACGGGGTGCTGCAGAGAAGTGAGACTGTGTAGCATAACACGACAACCTACAAGAACAAAGGGTTTCCGTATTTACTTCTTGACATCAGGAGACAAAGTTTATCTGAGAGGAGACTTGGGGCAGTGAAAAAAATAATTCTGCAGTGAAGTGGAGACTGCGGAGCAAAACACGACAACCTACAAGAACAATGGTTTTCCGTATTTACTTCTTGACATAAGGAGACCAAGTTTATCTGAGAGGAGACTGGGGGCAGTGAAAGAAAATAATTCTGCAGTGAAGTGGAGACTGCGGAGCATAAGACTACACCAACAATGATGGCAAACAAAGCAAACTAGGGTCACCTTATTTCTCTCCGTAAGCAAACTCATTTTACCCGAAAGAAGATTCAGCACAACAAGGAATGGGTGTGCTCCAATAAAGTGGAGACCGTAGGACACAAACCACAGAAATCAGCAATTTGATCTGTCGACATGCTAGCTTTTTTTAAGCGGGTGTTAGAATGCTAAGGAAGTTAGCTTAGGATAAATGATGAATGGAAAACATACCACCACCTCAACGCACTTCATCGACCGGCTAAAGACGTGTACAGTGAACAAAGGCCTAAATCATGAGGCGGCCCAGGACAGGAGAGCTAAAAGCGGGAGCGTGGGCCGGGAATAAAAGCCTAGTGCAGCCCTGCAGGAATGTCGGGCATTTCGGCAGGCAGTCTTCCACACACGATACACTGTCACAACCCTCCCACCCCGAAAAAATAAATAACATGACATTAAAAAACAGCTCTTTTCTCTGTGTTCCTTGTGAAACAATGCGCTGTTCAACGAGCTGCAACAGAGTACCACTGTTGCACAACTGTGTTCTTTCTTGCTTGAGCCACTGACGTTTGTGGATTATTTCCTATGACTTTGCCTTTGTTATTTATTGCTGTTGGGCAAGACGGTGGGTGGGGATGAACGATTTTGAAAATTTTAATTGCGACTTAATAAGTCATTCATTTTTTATTTTATTTTTTAACAAATATGAGAAATACATTCATTTGTATTACAATAATATGAGATATACATAAATCTTATGTCTGGTCTTATATTTTAGATTTACACTAAAATAAAGGTGTTGCACAACTGTGTTCTTTCTTGCTTGAGCCACTGACGTTTGTGGATTATTTCCTATGACTTTGCCTTTGTTATTTATTGGTGTTGGGCAGGACGGTGGGTAGGGATGAACGATTTTGAAAAATTTAATTGCGACTTAATAAGTCATTCGTTTATTTTATTTTTTTTACAAATATGAGAAATACATTCATTTGTATTACAATAATATGCGACATACATAAATCTTATGTCTGGTCTTATATTTTAGATTTACACTAAAATAAAGGTAAATTAACCATTAATTCATATGAAAGATTTTTATCTACCGGTACTTCAATTAGAGTTGTTAAACTATTAAACACTTTGACTTGCAGTCAGGGGAGGTCAAGTCAAAAATTTCCTTTACACTAATATGTTCTATGTGCTCGCACTAGTCTAAACATGGTATACTGATTATCGTTGCGTTTGTGGAACCAAAATCAACCAGTTTTTAATCCATCTCAGGAGGTGGCCATCTTTCCACTTGCTGTCGACTACAAATGATGTCAAAGGAGCTCAGGGCCAATAAGGGCTCAGCTTGCGAACGTCACATGAACAGTTTGAATGGTGTAGCACATGTACACTCCAAGACTGCGCTTGACAAGTTTTATGACGCATAGCCATGGCTCACCTAGTTTCTCCACCAGCTTGAGCATGACACCGCCGATGTGGATCTCGCCGGTGACCCTTAGCGACACGTCCCGGTGGAGGTCGGTAACGTGCATCTTCAGCTCCCACGTCCCATCGGCATAGCAGCCATCAGGCATCCGGATCCCGTCCAGCGCCATTCTTGTTCCTCCAAAAAAATAAACACACAAACTAAAGTAAGAGACTAAAGATCTCACTGAAAAAAACTTTTGGATTAAAGATGAAGGTGAATTCAAATTTTGTAGATTAGCATGACCTGGATGACTAAGAATCGACACAGACAAGAGTAATAAACATCTCCATGCAATAGCATCCTTTCAATCCTTACGCACTGTTTGGGTCAAACGTGACATGGTTTGAGATTTGACAGAAAAGAAAAAAAAAAAACTCAAGTAAGAGACTAAAGATCTGACTGAAAAAAACTTTTGGATTCAAGGTGAAGAGGAACGCAGCTGCATCAATTCAAATTTTGTAGATGAGCAGATCAACATCTCAATGCAATAGCATCCTTTCAACCCTTACGCACTGTTTGGGTCAAACGTGACATAGTTTGAGAGTTGACAGAAAAAAAAAACGCTCAATATCAACCATCCATCTGTTATTTGAACGGCTTCATCCTCACCATTCATTCATCCTGAAATTGTTGAATTATCTTGACTCAATGACTCAAAATACACAAAAATTCAAATATCTAATAAGGTCTTCTTTTGTACAGGGGCTACAAAATGTATGTACAGTGAGGCTGTTCCGGGTCATATTTGACCCCTGGGAACTAAAATAGATTTTTGTTGTGTCTTAGTTTAAAAAAAAAAAAAAAGGGAAGGAAATGTGGGTTTTTTCATTCAAATTCGCCTGGAAGTCTTTGAAGGGCCATAGTGGGGTAGCAAAAAAGTGCAACGGTGCAAGAATGATCAATCATCAGGAACAGAAGTCATCCAAGAGGTCAAAGTGTGCCATGACACAGGCATGAGACAAAAACAAATAACATGAACCCGTTGCACATTTGGCCGGAATCTACTGATTCTTTTTTGGAACTTATACCCCGTTACTCATGTCAATCATCTGGTGGCATCTTGATGTCGAATATGTATGTTGAAGTGAGTTGAAGAGTTTCATTTCGACATAAGCCACAATTTTGTGGCATCCATAGGAAATGTCAAGACTTTTCGGAGTGCGTATGAATTACTTGTGGATGTTCGCTATTTATGACAGAGAAATATTAAATACAACAATATTTTGAATTGAATAATTCAATTTAGAAGTATTATTCATCCGCTTACTAGTATTTACAAAGCTATTCAAACATTTTGAAAACATCTGTCGATCATTTGATGAAGACAATTAGGAAAATATTCTTGGGCTGGGTCAAAATTGACCAAATCGGCATGCATAGAACATGACCGGTATATGTAAAGACAATTGGTAAGGCCCTTAAATTATACTTTGCAGTTGAACTGGTAAAATAATGCTAAATTTAGCATCAGTCCACTTACCAACATCAACATACATGTATAGAATTTGATTCCTAAACACGTTTTTTATGCATTTAAAATAGAAATTAGCTAGAGAGGATGCATTTTCACTCTTAATGTTTGTTTTATTGAGCAGATGCTACTGCCTCCATGATAGGTCGACATTAAAACAAGCGAAAAAAAGGCTAAACAGCAACAAAAACGAATTAATATCGCTTTTTAAAACGAATATGCGAACTTGTGGTGGTTTTAGACGCGCCCTGTTGTGGATTCGTGGAAAAAAAAAGTAAATGAGCCCATCTGTCAATTCTCAAAGCGAGCCGGTCCAGTCCAGGAGAGGGGGTGGGGGGCTACGCCGGGCTAAACGTGGCCGAAAAAGGAGAGTCTCTCCCGGGTTGAGTGGGTGGGTCCCCGGGTGTTACCCCGGATCCCTTTCCAGGAGCTTGTTACCTGCGGAAGTGATTCACCTGTTGGAAAGTAACGGTCTCGCACTGTACACGACACACGTCCACGTACGTAGCCTATGTTTCATTATGTAAGCGTCGTACTGCCCTTCAAACGCACAATAAGTATTTAAAACAGCAGCGAAATGGCTGACATGAGCGCGTCGCAAAGTTAGATGCTAACGGCTAAAAGCTAGGATTTAAAAAGCGGCATTGTACGCCCGAACTCCGAAAGTAAACTGGATACAACGCTCACCTTCACAAAAAGACACTCAAACGCTCGACGACACGATACAAAGCTGCTTTTTGTCCTTCTTTATAACATGCAGGATGAGTTTTGGGGAGGGGAAAGACGATCCAAAATGAGAGGAAAAAAAATCCCGACGAGTCGCCCTAGAAGAAGTAGTGGAGTATTCCCAAGCACTTTTCCAGCAGACTTGGTCCTAATGGAGTCCAGCCGTCCCCTCTCCCTCCTCCTCTTCCCCCTCCTCCTCTTTTCAGCTAAGGATCACGTCACTGCTCCAATCGCTCTTTTCCTCTGTCTCTCTCTCTCTCTCTCTCTCCCTCTCTCTGTGTGCCACCGTGCTCCTCGTGCACTCGTATGAAAGCAGGGAGGCACTTTTTAAATTGGCTGACATACAAGAGGAAGGAAGGAACGTAGGAAAGAAGGAAAAGTGGAACGAGGGTGAAAATCAAGGATGGTTTGAAAGAAAGTTAGAGGGAAGGAAGCAAAATATGAAAGAGGAATGAGGGACGAAGGTAGATATGAAGAGGGAAGGACATAGGGAATCAAGGTGTTTTACGAAAGGAAGGAATATACGGAAGAACAGAGACATGAAGGCGGAAGCAATTTTGAACATAGGATGCAAGGACGAAGGATGGGAGGAAGAATGTCAAGTACACATGAAGGAAGAGGAGAAGGAAGTCAAAAAAGGGAATGGAAAAGAGAAAGCCCGGAAGGGCGCAAATGAAAGATGGGAATAATTTAGAAATTGATGGGGAACGATGAAAAGGAAGAATGATAGAAACAAGAATGGCCAGAAAGGAAAGATGGGAATAGGTTGATATGAAAGAAGGATGGATTGAAAGGATGGGGCAGAAGCAGAGACAAGGAAGGCTGGAAGGAAGAAGAAAAGAAAGGGTAGGATGGGAAGGAGAGCAATATAAGGCAGAAAATGAAAAGAAGGACTAAGGAATGAAGGAAGGGAGGCAAAAGGGAAAATGGGCAAAGGAAACGAGGAAAATAGGCCAGAGGGATGGATGGAAGTAACAAACGAAGGGACGGATGAAAGCAAGGAATAATGGAAATATATGAAGGGAGGATGGAAGTAAAGTATGAATAAAGGAGAGAAGGGAGGGAGGAAGATAGGACGGGCAGATGGAAATACAGTAAAAGGAAGGACGGAGGATGGAAGCTTAATGTAGGCAAGACAAAGAAATGAAAGAACTGAAGGGGAATTGAAGGAAGGATGGAAGGCAGGATAGAGGGCAAGAACACAAATAAGGACACATGCAAGGGAAAAGGCAAGGAAGGAAAAAAAAAGAGGGAGAAATGATGGAAACTAGTTTAAAAAGGAAGGAAGGAAACAAGGATTCTTTGGGAGGGTGAAGTTTGAGAAGCGGATGGATATCGTCCCACTTTTCGTGCGTTAACTGTTTTTGGTTCATCGACAATCCATGTGAGTGAGCAGAGGGGCCATAAATGGAAACAGCAGGGGAAGCAGCCTGTGAGCAGATGGCTCAATAGGAGCTATTGTTTCCCCCGCGTTAGCTATACTTGACCGACCTCTCCTGGCCCGGCGCGGAAGAGCAGGTCCCGGTGCGAGTTTCCGTGTTTTATGCGCTCTCTTCGGACCGGTGCAGATGTTTTACAGACTGTGTTCAAAGTCACAAAGAGGTCCATTGACCGTCCAGAACACCACTTTGTTGTTAGCGAGAGCGATTTGGGCTCGGAAAGAATCTCATGCATCCCAGTAGCCCAACAAACCCATCCTTTGTCCTCCAAAAAAAAAAATCAGACTTCCGACACATCAGCATGCAGTCGTTCAAAGACAATGGCGAGCATTTTGTAATTTTACATCTCTGTGAAGTGTAATTAGCCCAATTTCAAAACAAATCTTGCCAGCAGCTAAATTCAATTTCCCGTTCGTCCGCCATGATCATAATTTGCCACTTTGCGATCACTGCAACACGGGTGTGTGTGGAAAGAAAATATAGAACTTTATTGCAAAGCGTGTGACACGTAGAAATATAGAACAGTCGAACTGGTAAAGGGAGGTAAGATGGAAGTAAAGGAGGGTATTGAAAAGAGAGCGCAGGGGAGAGTGGAAGAAAGAAAGAAATTGAAGGTTGGAAGGAAGGGGATTAAGAGAGCGTCACGGAAACAAGGACAGTAACGAAATGAAGGGATGCTGAAGGAAGATTTGAAAGATGGGTGGTATGAGGAAAGCGGAAAGGTCAGAAGGAAAATAGGAAGGACAGATGAAATGAACAAAGGAGGAAGGAGGCATAGAAGGGAAGAAGGGTGGAAAACAATGATGGAAGACTGAAGGGAAGGATGGAAGGTCGGGGACAAGACAAGGAATAAAACAAGGACTTTATGCAAGGAAAGAAGCAAGGAAGGCTGAAGGAAAAGAGAAAGGATGACATTCAATTTAATGTCACTGAAATGATGCTAATGTAGCGTAAGCTAATGAGTAGCATGAACCTGGCAACTTACTGGATAAACTGCAGTTCTTAAATCTGTGGGTGCTTTTACTTGAATGTTAGGAGTCCATTATCCAAAGCATACCACATCACTGACAGGACCAAATGAGACGAGGTTAATGGTTGTCTTCCAAAATAAGGAATGCCCTTTAATGACGGGGAATAAATAGTTACAGTGCGTTCGATGGAGGTTAGGATCCATTCACAGGCATTTGTTGTTGTTATTGCACAGAGCAGGGCAGGGAGGAAGGGGTCATAAATTACAACCTTAATGCACACCCGGCTTTTCAGACCGTCTAATGACACCTATTGATTGATCATGAACATAATAGGGACCGTTTCGTTTTACGTGCCTTCATTAATAAAAAATATAATATCGTTGTGAAAGTAAAGTCCAGTGGTGTGCTTCGATTTAACGTCAAGGAAGGCAGCGTGGCTTTCAGTCAACAGGACACACACGTGATTGACCTATGACGCTAATAAACAACAGTGCGTGTGTCAGCCCTTGATTGCGAAGCAGCAGCACATAGCTTATGCTGTCCTTTTAAGATGGACTCGTTTGAGAGAGAGAAAATTCAGCCCCCGAAGCCAGTTTCACTTGTATGAAATGAAATTGTGTTATAATGAGTAGACTTACAAAAAAAAAAGGCTCGAGAAGCCAGTAAAGACACAAGAAGTCTGCCGTTTTGGCTCAAAGCAGCCATTTTAGGTGATTTTTACCGATGATTTGACAGAGATATGAAAAATTCAACCCACTGAAGCCAGTTTTGCTTCGTGACAGGGTAGATGTGTATTCAGGAGTATTCAACACAGTTTCAGAAAACGGGTGAGCCGTGACTGGTCGTTACCTGAGCAACTGTGATGTCATTTTCAGTCGACACCAAAGGGCAAATTGACCGCGATGTAAGAAGGCTAAAAAAAAAAAAAAAAGCTAAATTTTGCCGCTTAACTCATATTCCACAACTCAGTATTAATCAAAATGTCATGTTTAGACTAGTGGATGCGCATAGAACATATTGTAAAAAAAAAATATTTGGGGATGACATTCCCTTTATTCTATTTTAAACATGCATAGTCTGTCATTTGATACTCTGTAAACTGACCGCCCTCTGCTGGTAGGCTACAGTTAATAAATAGCCTGAATAAAAATGTTGTTTTGGCCAGATAACCAACACCAGTGAAGTGATCTGAAGGCAGCGTAACACTCGGCGAAACCGATCGCCAATTTGACATGGAACAACAAGATTGAACACAATGTGCAAACAGTCCTGGCTTTTAGGTGTACAGTTAGGCATACACTTTTGAACTAGCATACAAAATTTCAATGACCCCTCATTTGTTTGGCAGCCAACTTTTTTTTTTTAAACATTTGATTCTCACACATGCGCAGATGAGATTCACAAATCGCTTATATCCCATTCACTTGTAAAATGGTAGTCGAACCGCCTAAATGGCCCAAAACAACAGTTTTTTTGGTTAATTATTTGTTGGGAGAATAATTTAAGAGTCTCTTTGGAGTGGACAAAACAATGGCATTGTATGTGGGTCATACAATGCATCGTCTGTCATTGTGTAGTCAGAGATATTATGAAAATTCAGTCCCCAAAGCAAGTTTACTTTTGCGACGTGAAATTTGGTGGCCATGTCTATCTATCATGAATAGACTACCAAAAAAGTCACACGTTTTGTCTTAATTCCCTTCCTTCCTCTATTCGCAAAACAACAGTTTTTTTGGTTAATTATTTGTTGGGAGAATAATTTAAGAGTCTCTTTGGAGTGGACAAAACAATGGCATTGTATGTGGGGCATACAATGCATAGTCTGTCATTGTGTAGTCCGAGATATTATGAAAATTCAGTCCCCAAAGCAAGTTTAGTTTTGCGACAAATGAAATTTGGTGGCCATGTCTATCATGAATAGACTACCAAAAAAGTCTCACGTTTTGTCTTAATTCCCTTCCTTCCTCTATTCGATTTTTCCAGGTGTCTTATGACATATTCTTGTGAGAGATTTTCAAAATTGAAATATTTGCAGATATGTCTGTCGTGAGAAGACCCACAAAAAAAGTCTCTTATTCCGACAGTAACCAAATTTGAACCTTGTATATTCTACAGCCGGGCAACGCTGAATTGTAAGGGTTTAGAGTTATTGTCATTGTGTGTAGGCAGTAAATGCTGGCTAGGTTTGATGGCTCCCAGTAAAGCATGAAATTCTAAGAACTCCACAAGGTCAAATCTTGATCACACATCCCTTGATGACCCATAGTCGGCCATTACTGACAGCTGCAAATAGTGATTAAAAATAAATAAATAAATCACATAATGACCCAATATTATGTTCCGTCCTATTAAAATATAACATACGGTATGTTTGGCTGGTTTCAAAAGGCAAACCAATGTAATCCAACAGGCAGCTGTGTCACCAAGGCTTCGGACCAGCTTGTACAGGGCAATGCGGTACAAAACCAGTGAAAAATTTGAAAACACCCCCCAAGTCAGTGTTTTTCATTATTTAAAAAAAAAAAATCCTGAACGACATAAGGAATATTGATGGAATTATTTGGTAAACAATAAAATGTGAATCAAAACAGAATGTTTTATGATTTAGATTCTTTAAAGTAGGCCCTTTTTGCCCAGATAACATTTTTGCACAGCTTGGTAATTTCTCAGCTTTAAGATTATATCACAAGTTAAAAGCGTTTGAGACCATTTGAATTCGAAGGCGTTTCCAAACTTTTGACTGTGATGGTATTTACTACTGAAGCTATGCTAATTAGCTACAGCGGTTCTGAGGTCATACTGGCTATTGTTTCAGGTCCGATGAACTACACTAAAATGCGTTTACAGTGGAACCTCTAAAGTGGACTGTTTGATGAATGTGATGATTAAAATTAACACCATCGGGAAATGGAGGTCTGGCTGGTGATTGCTATAGTTTTTTTTTTTTTTTTTTTAATTGGACCCTTGCCTCCATTATTGACTGAAAAACTCATTTATTCATTTATGCATGAGCGGCATTATTTTTAATTTTTTTTCTAAATGGCTTCTGGAAAGCCCAAACTTTCACCAATCGCGGCTGCGTTTGGGATGTATCTCTCTGTAATAAAGGTGCATTGTGCATGGTTTTCTATTGTGAAATAAAATGTTTTGGTCCACTTTAGAGGTTCCACTGTACTGGAATGAAAGTACTTAAGTCGGCTTATTATTTGTAGTTCACAGAACTGGATCATAAGAAAAATATCAGTGTGCGTTAAAAAAAGACAGCAACAAAAATAGGCTAGGAGCGAGGGGAGGAGTGTGTTCAGTCAGGTTCGGGGGTGGCTCCTCCGGGATCGGAGGTTGTTTTCCTCTGCTGGTATATGAAAGAGAGGAGGAAGAGGGCGATGTCATGCGAGCACCAGTAGCCTGTGTGCGACGTGACGGCTGACCAGTAACGACTTTCCACCAGGCCCTCGCGCAGCTCAAAGTCAATGCGGCGCTCCAGCTCCACTGGCGACACACACACAAACACACACACACACTGGGTTCAGTTTTGTTGTTGTTTTTAGGTGTGTGCATTGTCTTTTTATGTATTGTATATGTGAGCTACTGGAAGGTGACTGAAATACAGACGATTCATGAATCTATCTGGTGTACTCAGCACTATTCCACCATGTAGCCAATAATACCAATTGATGTTTGTTTGTTTATATATATATATATTACATGTTTAATTACCGTAAATGTATTTTTGATTTAATTCAATATTAATTCAATATTGTTATTGTCAACTAAATGAATGAAAGTGAATTATAACCAAACACACACAATTCGTTTTAGAATTGAAGTAATTCTTTAGTTTATCTTAATATTACATCATACTTGAATCCTTTTAAATGTATCTAAAACAGATGTTTTATTTTTGCTTTTTTATATGAAAACACAAAATTGATTTCACAATATTTTGGAAATATTTTTTAAAAAATGATGCGTATAACAAAACAAAAAAAGTCATTCTTTTGTGCTTGATTTAAAAAAAAAAAAAAAGTAATTTTTCTGTTTTGAAATTTTCGATTGCCAAAGGAAAATGAAAATAAACGATACACAGAAGATGCCGCCATTGTGAACAAACTTGTGCAGTGATTGTGAAAGGGTGGGGGCTTCTGGGAGGTGACTCACATGACACGTCTGCAGGGGGCGAAGTGGGCCGGGCCATGGTTGAGAGGCCGTACGCCGACTGGCTCTCAGTGCGCTTCTGCTGCTCGTCGTCTTCTGGGTTGGATCCGCCCTCCAGACCCACAGAGACCGAGGGTTGGCTGTTGGAGCGCGAGAAGCGGGAGAAGAGGATGCCACCGATGCCTTTCCCGATACTCGCCGCTCCTACAGTGGAAAGGCGCGAAAGAGGGAAAAATCAGCCTTGGTACTTTACATGCCAGGATTGCAGGGGATGATAAGTGTCTGAGAGCGTCTTACCGAGGATGCTGGCCTTGCCTAAATTGGTGATGGACTCTCCGTAATGTCTCCGCTGGAGGACGGGAGAAGTGCTCGGACTGGGGATGCTCTCCATGTCGGAAGTCGGCTCCTTAGTCAAGTTGAGGAAAGTGGGCCGCACCTCGTCGTAAGGTGCCGGGTTGGTGGCGCTATACCTGCAAAGGATTCATCGAATTTGTGATTTAAAAAAATTAAATAAAATTATATATATAGTTTTTGTTGGGACCGAATAAATAATTTCAAAACTTTTCCCACCATCAATATGAGTTCCAGCACAAATCAATTGAAATAAAATGTAATCTTTTCCACAAGGGACGTTACAAAAAAAGCAAAACAACTGAGATAATGTGGTTGCACAAGTGTTCACACCCTGCTGTAAGCGAGGATGTGGCCGTGTTCAAAATTAAGATTCATTCACGTTAAATGGGAGTCACCACACAGCAGCCATCATTGAAAAAACCACCGTTAAACCCCAAATTAAGTTGAGATGTTCAAATATTCTTTCTTTTGACATTTTTTTTTCATTTCTCTGAGAAGCCTGAAGGTTTTGTGTTGACTGCTATTCGGGCCACTTTGACTAAGGCCCCAGTACGAAATTCTTTCTTATCCTTTTCCTGGCTTTAAACAATGAGATCCCTCTCATGCTGTGGAAGCTCCCTGTGGAGTTTGGCTTGTACTGTGATGATGTGATGACAAAAATGTTTGGTAAAGCATATTGGAACATCTGAATCCTATTTGCCCCATTCAAAATGAGTTGAAATGGGATTAATTCTGAACACAGCCTACCACACCCTCTATTGTAACAGAAACATGTGCAACCACATGATCTCAGTTTTTCCTTCCCTGTTCGAAAATGTCTCTTTTTTTTTTTTTTATTGAGTTGTCCTAGCAAAAGGTCACGTTAATGGTGGAAAAACGTTTTGAAATGGATTATTTTGGTGTATTTTTTTTTTTTTTAATATCACAAAAACCTGACATTTCAACAGAGGTGTGTCGACTTTTTATATTCGCCGGACATGGACTTATGATATGTTATTGCCACCTAAGTCTTACCAGTGGATTTGCACTGGTGCAACATTGTTGTAGTGTTTGAGGATGAGGGGCTCCAATCTGTAGGCCTGGAAAAAAAAAGCAGATTCAATAACTACCATATGAAATTCTAGAACAGAGTTTGTGTATTTTTTTTTAAGTATTTTCTTTTACTTTTTCGTAGTTTAGTATTTTCTACCAATAGTTTTGTATTGCTTTTTTTTTCTAGCATTTGTGTGTTTTTCATCTTTTAAACCATGCCTCTCCACACTATATGCACACTGAGCCTGAACTGAATAATGGCTAACTAACGACCTGGTTTTTGTTTCTTTCTTTCTTTTCCTATTTGACGGAGGCATTAATTTCCAAGTACTTGGGACAACTGACCACAGGGTCCGTCGGGTGGAAAACGTTGAAGAGGCGGCTGCAGATGGATGTCGGAAGGATGTGGTCCTGGTGGCAACTGGTGCCAGGCCGAATACCCCTTAATGCCAGGAAGACCGCCAGAGGAGATCCCATGCAGAAAAAGTTTTCCACCTAATGTTGTTATTATTATGAAAAAGAGATGTCACTGAATCAAAAGTTTCCATTTTTTTCTGCATCACAGTTGACGTGTACAAACCTTAAATTTGAGTGCAGGAGGTGTTGACGGTTTGGAGGCTTCCAGTGTTAAAAGTTGATTCTCCAGCTCTCGTAATCTGTAAACGGATACAAGATACGCTGACTTGCAGCCACATGGGGGCGGTTATCACAAGGAGCGGAGAAGTGGTGGTGTATGTGAGCTCTAATTTGCAAACACTTAATTTACCAACATAGAAAGATTGAGAATTACTGTCGAGCTTTCGTTGTATTTTCATCTCGTATACGTGACTAATATTTTAATATCTTTTGATATTTTCATATTTATTCATAGTATACAACTTTGGTATATATTTTTTGTATTTGTTATGTAAATGTGGTATTTTTGCCCAATATTTATATTAGTCTTCTATTTTTAATCGTAATTTCCGCCCCCCCATAATTAATGTTTTTTTGTGGCTAATATAAAATAATAAACTTGTACATTTCCCATGCAATATTTTTGTCAATTTTATTCAGATATGTTTTGCATAATATCCTGTATCATTTTCTGGAATTTCAGAATTTTTGTCATCATTGCAATATTTGTGAAAGTCTTCTAATATTTCTATACTTTCATTTCTATAATTTCCACTGATATTTAGATTTTTTTTGATAGTTACAAATAGTATTTTATAGTATTTCTGTATTGCAAAACTGTCAAATATTCTGCCTGTAATTAATATTTTTATTGTTGTGAGCATAAAGGGAGCAAAGCAATGTTTTTATCCTTTCGATTAGTTTTTTAATTAATTGGTTGATTAGGTTATTGAATTGAGCCATTTCTAGAAGAGGCCCACGGGGCTACCTGCTGAATCCTGCTCTAGCATTTGAACCATTGGGGAATCAGACCTGTTCCTGGTGTAGCGCAGTTGCTCCAGCAGATGCCTCTCCTCGTACGACGTCCAGTGCTTGTGCAGCTCCTCCTCCACGGCGTGGTGTTCCTGAAGGCAGAAGCGGACGGGGTCCCAGCCCGTCATGATGTCGTACGTGATGACGCAGCCCAGCGAGTGCGACACAATGGAAACTTTGCCCCCACTCTCCTCGAAGTCGGGGTTGCGCGAGCAAAACAGGCTGTACAGTCTGTTCAGCTCCTGTGTCAGTCCCTTCGTGATCTACATAGGAAGGAACAAACAAGTCGTGTGACTTTTCATCTCAATGCTTGCCCGCCTCGCGCACACCCACTTGCTCAGTGCTTTCTCTGAATAAACAACATGTGTGCAGTCAGCCATGAGAGAGGATTTCTAATGCATGCCATTTATTTGGCTTCTACCCTCACCACTTGCCTTCCTTGCATAAAAAACGGCACTGAATAAACTACTTAACTATATACAATATAATAAAACAATTCTCCCCGGGCCTGGCTGGGTTTTCTCCAGGTATTCCGGTTTCCTCCCACATTCCAAAAACATGCATGGCAGGTTAATTGGTACTTACCTCATCACGGTAAAGAGGACTGTTGTAGTACATGATGTCCATGGCACTGCTGTTGAGAAGGTCTCTCAGGCCTCTCAACTTGTCTGGTGTAATGGAGTCCACTGTATCTATACAGATACACCCCACGGTGTATAAGTAAGGTGGTGTCATCATTTACTCAGTATTGCGAGTTTAATATGACCCTTCTAAATGCACAATGAAAAGACAAACCTCCGTCCAGGGCCAGTTTGGAGCGCCACTCCACTGGAAGGAATTCCACATGCTCATCATTGTGCTCTGAAAAGTGCTTCTCCTCCATCTTTCTCACACCTTCCCTCAACCTGAACAACAGCAGTTGAGATGTAGGGGGGTCACAGAAAAGGGTGTTTTACTTTGGAGTTTAGGCTGTATGAAAAAAGGAACATGAAGTGGTTTGACGTTCCACGTCGACGTTTCCTCTTTGCTGAGGAAGGTGTTTGTAGACCGTAATCCCGATGTAGCTGCGAGTAAGGCTTAAGGTGCTCGGCAGCTCAACTTGGTCTACTTTACCTGCTTAGCCGGCCTAAGCCTCAAGCGATGGCCTGACTATTCTTGTGACACAAAGACACATTTCTTGGTTTGGCTAGAGCACTGTTTTCTCTAGGCGTGGATCAAAAATTGTCCCCCAGGCATTTTTTTTTTTATTGGGCCGCAGGCTCATGTTTCATGAAAGATGAATGCCTGTTGTGGTTCTTGATCATGTATATGTGTGTGTTAATACATGTTATATTTTTACACTGGGGTCCAAATTGAGGACCCAAACTCATGTCCAAATTTGATAAAAATTGGACCTAAATCTGTGTTCGAATTGGAACCAAATTTGCATCGAAATAGAAACCAAATATGCACGCAATTTGTAATGAAATTTGCATCACAAATTTGGAATGATTAGTTGGTCCAAATTGAGGAGCCAAACTCGTGTCCAAATTTGATACCTAAATCTGGGTTCGAATTGGAACCAAATTTGCATCGAAATAGAAACCAAATATGCACGCAATTTGTAATGAAATTTGCATCACAAATTTGGAATGATTAGTAGCCGAATGGAAATCCTACTTTTGGGGCTTGATTTGAAGAAATGTGGGATTTTAGTGTCAGTAAAAAAGTGAAAGAAATCCAAAGAGAAAACTCACATTCCCGTGTTTTTGATAATGCGTCCCTGATCCATCTTCTGCCCGATCCCATGGACCACAAAGACAATGTGCGTGGTCTGTGGGGGTCTGTCCTCTGGAGAGGCCTCCTCCACGTACCCGCGGTGTAGCCGGGTTCCGCTACTGGAGGCTGAGAAAGAACACAGTCGGGTTTGCAGGGGTGCGGTTTCACACAATACATTGTTCTGTTGTGACTGTGGACCAGCTGTTTGTGAGCAGTTCATACAATGGAGCAGGAGAGTCTTTATTTAGATCTCAAGTCATGTGTTTTAAACAAGGTGACAAGAAGCAGTGGAAATTTCTGTAGGCTGAATTCCAGTTGGAAAGATCTTGAACTCATTCACTCCCAAAGACGTTTTTAAACGTCTTTTCAGACTTGGTCCAGTATTAGCTGCTACTGAATGAGTTAAATTGATCTGAATGTAAACTTTAAAAGCATCTGACAGTCGTAAAAAACATTTGATCCTTGCAGTCAAGATCAATCAACATGGCAGATAAGTCTCTTTTTTTTTGATTACACTATCCACAGTCACGGTTTCCTGAAATCAAATGCATTTGAGATCTGACATTCGTAAAAAACATTTGATCCTTGCAGTCAATATCAGTCAACATGGCAGATAAGTCTTTTTTTTTTATTACACTACCCACAGTCACGGTTTCCTGAAATCAAATGCATTTGATTTCAAGAAACCCTGACTGCTGATGGTATGATAAACAATGACTTAGCGGTTACGTGGGGCACATAACGGATGTGTGTTCATATATGGCCGTTGCGCCGCCCTGACCAAACCATTGAAAAGTTATCGGCTAAGCCCCGGTTGACAGACCTTTGGAGAAGCCCAGTTTTTGTGTCACAGTGCGAGCAATCTTAGATGTGGTGGCATCACTGTAGAGGTAGACCTCGTCCACGCTGTGCCAGTCCACGTGGGTCCGACTCAGCTTCAAGCTGTGGATGGCTGAGTGATCAGTGAGAGAGCACAGGAGTGAAGGCATGTTAAGAAGGGTATTGACATGGTTGATTCGATAAACACACGGGTGAACACAAAAGAGGTGAAACAAATCTAAGAGCTGTGATTGTGCTGACAGATTTAGTCAAATGCAGTCTGCGGGACTTATTTGCATTTGGAAGGAAATTGAGAGCAGGACAGTTAGTTCTTGCTTTTCTGCCCTGCTTAGACAAGAAATCTATTCTAGTACAGTATTGATGTGCTCTTAATGCAGGCACAAGAGCAAGTAAGAGCCACATGAAAGGGAAAGACAAAACTGGTCGACTGTCTCTGTCTGATACGCCGTTTGGATGATCTGAACAGCAGCAGAGAGACCATCAAGATGAGATTGATGGGAGACTTTGGCGGCGGTCCAGTGGTTGCCTTGGACAACACTCAAAGAATTTGGGGAATGAAGGCCTTAAGAACAGGCGGCAATGCAGTAGTCCCTTCACAATTTCATACAAAGGAAGACTGCAGATGTTTAGGAACTATTTTGTTTCAAAAGATGGGCATAATGATTTACAATTTGGTTGAGTAATCATGACTTGACACAATCCAGATCAAACAAAGTGCACTATTACAATTGTACGCGGCGACGAGTTTGCTGCTGTCTTAGAGAAGGCCATTGTGACGGCTGTGATGGGAACTTCTACTACATCCATGCAACAATGGCATGGAAGCAGCAGTTCCCAACATTCAGAGAGCACCACTTGTATAAAACTAGTGGAGTAGAAGCTGAGGCGCGGAGAAAGGCTTTGTCATAGGTACAGCAGAAGAACACACAATGACGTGATGTCATCGGTGAAATGCTTAAGCTTGGCAAGGGTCAGTATATTGTCCAGTGGGTACCAGTAAAAGAAGAAACCATGCAAAAACAACGTATAAAAAAAAATAAAAAAAAAACACCACTCTTAAACCGAGGATCAAGTTTGGATTACTTCTCAAACTTTTTTTTTTCCATGCTAAATCTTGTACTCATAATGGAAAACACAGAAAATGGGGTTTTCCATGAAGTCTCCACATTTGTGATATGAGATACAAGACTTAAGGGGAGATGAATGCAGCCCCGCATCACCGGAAAAGAGAAGGAAATCATAAGCCCTGAATAGAAATT